>NW_020291343.1:0-274971 GCF_003184745.1 Aspergillus uvarum CBS 121591
GGTTATCCATGCTCGAAAAAGTAACAAAGTAACACGACAAGAGATGGAAGCAGTCGAACACGAAGCAAAGGCGGAGGAATGCCGGGGTTGGCCTGAAGTTTCTGGGGGCGCGATTGCGTCAGCCTACCCGAGCCGTCAGTCAGTCAGCCCTCCATCGCTTGCCGATCCAGGGTCTTCTCTTCAAGATTGATCGGCCACCTCCTATGCATCACATTATTATATATTAAATTATTAGTCGGATTGCTCTTGTCACTGAAGTTGGAGCCACACTTAACCAAAATGTGCCTGCCTAATTGCCAGTAATGAGGGCGTGCTCATCCGACCCAAGCCCAGAAGCTGTCTGCCGCAGTCCGAACCACAAACGCCCATTGTCCCCGAGTAGCTTTTGCTTCACCATGAACCATGGCTCCTAGCTGCTTCGAGCTCAGCCACGGACGAGTGCGTCGATTACCTAGTATAGCACATTCACTATTGTGCCGCGTTCCATTTCTAGACACACCAATGAGCAGCCGTGACTCTTCAGGCTGCCTGCCAGCTGTGCCGGATCCCCTGTTCATCGGTGAATCGGTGAATACAAATACTTGGCTGGCCTCGGGCTTCATTAACGGCCAAGACCTCCTGCCCAACAGCAGCTCAACCCTTTGATTTATGACTCTGGGTCTGGCATTGCAGCGATTCCGACATCCTCCACCCGAGTCCTGCAGCTGTTGATTGCAGGCGGCTTGACGGTGACAGTCACTATGGAGTTCACAGCGATAGTTCTCTTTTTCGCGGGCTTGCTGTTTGGTACGTTGATGTTCTTCTGTGACTGTCCTCTTTTCTAACTGATTGTTGAATAGGAGCGACGACTAGCGCAGAAGATGGTGACCGGAAACACATCATGCTACAGCGCGCGCTACCGAACGCCCCCGACGGCTACACCCCGGACAATGTGAGTTGTTCGGCTACTCGGCCTACTGTGCGCAGTGCCTCGACCCTTTCCTCGAACGAGACTTCGTGGCTCAAGACTCGCCGGGGAAAGACTGAGTCCGCCCTTAAAGACTTCTTCGGCCATGTCACCATCGCGGACTTCAACGCAACGGAATATATCGATCGAGTATCCGGAAATACATCCGATCTGCCTAATATCGGAATAGCGGTGTCGGGAGGCGGTTATCGAGCTCTGATGAACGGTGCAGGGGCGATCAAGGCTTTCGATAGCCGGACGAACAACTCCACCAGTGATGGTCAGCTTGGTGGCCTGCTGCAGTCTGCAACATATCTGGCTGGCTTGAGCGGCGGTGGCTGGCTGGTTGGTTCGCTTTATATGAACAACTTCAGTACCATTTCCGATTTGCAGACGTACGACGACGGCGACATTTGGCAGTTCCAGAATTCCATCTTTGAGGGACCAGAAGGAAATGGCATTCAGCTTATCAACTCTGCCTCTTACTATAGGGATATCTATGATGCTGTGCAGGGAAAGTCGCGTGCGGGGTTCAACACTTCCATCACCGATTATTGGTAAGTGTACACTCCTCAGGCTGAGATTTGAGATTCGCTGACTGTGATGTACTAGGGGTCGTGCCCTTTCTTATCAGCTGATCAATGCTTCCAACGGGGGGATCGACTACACCTGGTCATCAATTGCTTTGACCGATTCCTTCAAGCAGGCTGATATGCCGATACCGATACTGGTTGCTGACGGTCGGTATCCGGATGAACTACTTGTGAGCAGCAATGCTACCGTCTATGAATTCAACCCTTGGGAATTTGGCACTTTTGACCCTACCGTCTATGGGTTTGCGCCTGTTGAGTATCTCGGGTCTCGTTTTGTGGCTGGGTCTCTTCCTAAGAATGAAAGCTGTGTTAGGGGATTTGACAACGCGGGCTTTGTCATGGGGACTTCATCCAGTCTTTTCAATCAGTTTCTCCTACAGGTAAATTCGACAGCTCTCCCGGACTTTTTGAAGTCAGCTTTCACCAGCGTCTTGGAGGACATTGGACAAGAAAACTACGACATTGCGCTCTACACACCGAATCCTTTCTACCATTGGGCCAACAACTCATCGCCCGCCGCAAATGCAACCATGCTCGACCTAGTAGATGGTGGTGAAGATCTCCAAAATATCCCACTGCACCCCCTGATTCAGCCCGAGCGTCATGTTGACGTGATCTTCGCGGTGGACTCGTCTGCTGACACTGATAACAATTGGCCGAATGGTACTGCTATGGTTGCTACCTACGAACGGAGCTTGAACTCCACAGGCATTGGAAACGGGACTGCCTTCCCAGCGGTTCCAGACCAGAATACCTTCGTCAACCTGGGCCTCAATACGCGGCCGACCTTCTTTGGCTGCAACTCGTCAAACCTGACGGGACCAGCGCCGCTAATTGTCTACCTTCCCAATTACCCGTATGTGTCTTACTCAAACGTTTCCACCTTCAAACCGGAATACGAAGAGTCGCAGAGAGATCAGATTATCCAGAACGGGTACGACGTTGCGACAATGGGTAACAATAGCCGTGACACGGACTGGTCGACGTGTGTGGGGTGCGCGATTCTAAGTCGATCGCTCGAACGCACCAACACCAGTGTACCGGATATCTGTAATCGGTGCTTTGACAAGTACTGTTGGAATGGCACGACGGACTCTAGTACACCGAGCGAGTATAAGCCGGCTGTTGTGTTCAGCAGTGAAGGCGCTATTGTGTCGCGTGCTGTATTTCTTGGTGCCTTGGCTGCAACAGTGACTGCGGGCGCTTTGCTGTAAAAGTTTTCTGGTTAATCCCTTTCAAGGTGTGGTTTTGGTGTTTTTTTTTTTTTTTTTTTTTTTTTTTTTTATCATGTAAATCTATTTGAACAGTACTAAGCATAGTAAAGTTCTTAGGGAGCAGTGCTGTGCATACATACTAGGTATGTCTCTGTAAATGATCGACGCAGAATGGCTGTCATCACGTGGCACGTTGTCAGGGCAACTGTCCCCGTCGACTTCCCAAACAAGCAAGGTCGGCAACACGCGGCGGGCAGTCTTGGTTGGTTGTTTCCACCCAAGCTTCGAACTCTGACGAAACGCCTGAAACGCCCGACGCTCGCTCGCCGCCGAAAGCTGCAAGCTTATTCCACCACAACCTTAACCCAGCCAACACCCAACGCGCCCCCCCTGCTTGTTACGACCATCTTACATATCGAAACGTCGGGGCAATCCGACATAGTGGCCATTGATTTTGTCACTACAAGCAGTCACAAAATGAGAGCAGAGTGAATTCGTCGATACTAACCCGGCTCCCTCCTTCCCGCGCGCGACACATTCGACGAAAACCAGCAACAGTAAGCGGGAGGAAACCAACAAACACAGACGGCAACTCTTCGATCTTCGACGCGTGAAGGCACGAATAACAGGCAGCATGGCTCGCGCAGCAGTCATCCCACAGTCCCCGCCCAAGCGGGCAACGCGCACCCGCACCAAGGGAACGACAACGACGACGACGGCCAGCAGCAGAGCCGCGCCGAAGGCCACGAAGGCTAAGGCACCTAGTTCAGCCACGGAGGCCCGGAAGCGAGGCGTCCGGACCGCGTCAGTCACGACGACGACGACAGCCACCACCAAGCGACCCGTCGAGGAGGAGGATGCGGACGCGACGACGGACGACGAGATCGATATGTTCGCCGGGAATAAGAGAGGGAAAGAGACGGCCACGTCGAAGTTCAAAGGGAGGCCGCCCGCAGCGAAGGCTGGGGCAAGTACCGTAGCCGCGCGCACACGAAAGACCCCGGTGGTCGCGACGCCGCCGGCCGCGGCGGAATCGGACAGTGACAACGACGACGAGCTGGCTCAGTCGGAGGTGGTCCCGAAGAAGCGCGCTGGAAGGCCGAAGGCGAAGCCCGCCGCTGTCGCCAAGGAGGCCGGCAAGGCTGCGGCTGCACCCAAGACCCGAGGTCGACCGAAGGGGACCGCAGCTGCGAAGCCGAAGGTGGTTGACGAATTGAAGGAAAATACGCGGTTGAACGCCAAAGGATTTATGGATATCGACTTCTCATCGTTGCAGGAGGCCCCGAGGCAAGTGCACGTTACCACCCACTCTTCGTCCGTGCGGTCGAACATGCTGCGCGGACCGGCCAAGAAGAAGAAAGTCACCTTCCAGGACCCCACGGATACGGATGCGGATGAATTGAATGAGCCGTCTCCTCCTCCTGCTGGCAGGAGAAGGGGCGCCGCCTCCGCCTCAGGGCGCCAGGGAGGTCTTGCGTCCAAGCCGGTGCGGAAACCCGCGGCCACCTCCGGTAGGGGTCGCAAGCCTGCGGCAGGGAAGAAGGACGACTCGTCGAAACCGCTCTCGCCGAAGAAGGCGACGCAAGTCGCCAAGGGGCTTTCTTCCTACGCCAGCTCGGATGGCGAGGATGATGAGTTGAGTGCGGACAAGGATCAGATGAAAGCAATCCTTCAATCGCCTCCCAAACACGGATCAGAAAACACCGGACTTAGCTCCCCAGTCAAGAGAATCAATCTTACAGGACGACACTTCCGCAAATCCATCGATGAAAATGGCGACCCACTGCCCGGTCCTCGACGTTCGGTCGACTTCAACGATAATAACCTTCTCCTGTCGAGCCCCGCCCGCCGACCACCCCCTTCGCCATTCAATTTCACAATGAGAGAAACGCCCAGACGAGGTGGCGGTCTGACTCTCCGCAGTGACATCAATCCCTTGTCGCAACCGACGTTGTCGCCCACCCTCAACTCTCCGCTCAGGCTATCTCCGAAGAAAGCGTCCCTGGAAACCCCCCGACGCGGCAATCTCTTTGGCACCAGTACCGGCTCGGTGTCTCAACCGAACTTCACCCCGGGACGCAACTCCCCCCTGAAATCGTCGCCCAGAAAAGGTCTGTTTGGCGCGTCCTTCATGTCTCAATCTCAACCAGAGCCTTCCGCCACTCCCTTGAGACATAGCACGTCCCTCCTTCAAAGCCCCGCGAAGAAGGTCGCCACTCCGTTCAAAGCTTCTTTGTCCGTCATGAAGAGCCCAGTACCCGAAGAGTTCGAGCACGAGTATGGTAACGAAGAAGAACCGGGAGAGAACGACGCTTTTGATGATTCTCACCTTGAGGAATCCCCTCTCCGACTCATGCAAACCAGGGTAGAGACCCAGGCCGATGAGGAGGATGATGCAACTCAGGACGCGACATCAGAGGAGAATGACGAACTCGACCCTGTCAGCACAACCCCGCCTCATTCGCCTTCGGTAGCACGCCACTATGAGAACAGTGCGGCGAATGGGGAGAGCGCTGAACGTAATTCTGAGGAGACTGTTGAGTACGTTGAGGATGATGCTAGTACAATTGCTGAAGATGTCGCCCAAGTCGTCGGAGAAAACGTTGAGGAAGAGGGCGATCAGAGCGAGGATCAGGCCATAAAAGAAGATGCTGGAAGCATGCCAAAGGAATTAGAAATTGACGAAATGGAAGAGGTCGACCCTGTCCCCGAGCACGTGGATGTGCCTATGGAGGAGACTGGCGAGGAAGTGACCCAGGAGGCAGTTGAAGTGTTTGAAGAGAACCCAAATGCGGAGCCCACTGAGGATGTCAACGATGAGAATGTTGGGGAGTTGAATGAAGGCTCCCTAGGAGAGCCTGTTGCCGAGGATATTCTCGAGTCTCAACATCATGCTGACAAGGAAATGGATATTCTGCAGGTTGATGTAGAGTCTGATGACTATGCAGAAGAACATCATGATAATCCCCTTGTTCGCGAAATTTCAGTGGATGCGACACTGGACGATGCCTCTGATGGCGACAATCAGGAACAGGATGATGAACGCGTCAATTTGGACCAAGATATGCCCGAGACAGTATCTATTGCTGAAGACAGCCATCAAGATACAATTGGCCAGGAACGCGCGGCAACACCCAATTCAGTTGTGGAAGAGGAGGTAGACCAACCAATTGCGGAGGAACAGCACACGCCCATCCCCAACATGCGAAACAGCTTAGCCAAGGACCTTGACGATGTCTTTGTCGATGAGCCCGCACTACCTGAACAGGTGGACCAGCGTCTTTACTCCTCGGATACGGAGGATGACCCTGACATGATGGAGACCGATGACGACGTTGAGGCTGCAGAGGAAGATATGTCCCGTGATCAGCAAGAAGGCATCGTTGAGGATTGCGTCTTCGAAGAGAATGAGCCCACCATTGTTGTTGCTGAACCAACAGAGATCGTTCCGCGCAGTCGTGTCCCCATCCTGCCATACGAGGTTGAAGAGCCAGAAAATCCCTGGAGTCCAATTCGTGAAGCCTACTACAGAGCGATGAAGAACATCTCACCGGTCCGCGTCTTACCAGACAGCCCTGTACGGCGGAACATGAGCTTCGAGTCTACCGCTGACAGCCCAAGTCCAATTCGACAGGGCTTCACGGTAGACACCAGTGGCAACCAAGACCCGTTTGTCGACGTTAATTCCGCGACACCACTTCTCAGACGGTCTATAAAGCGTTCGATCTTTGACAACGCTCCGCGTTTCACACCTCTAGCACAGCAATTCAGCCAATGGAAGGCCAGCAGTCCCGCGCGATTCCAGCCTCGGCGTTTGCAGCGCCCACGCAAAGGTATATTCTCCTTGGGTGGCAGCCGCAGGTCATCCGGCAACGTACTTCCCACCCCGGAAGAGGTCAACTATCCTCAAATCGACCGTCAAGCGGAAGATGCTGTGTCGGAGGAGCCTGCGCAGTCAGAAGCGGTTGAGGCCGACGCTGAAATTGTCGAGGACGACGATCCTCAGAGTCACGAGGATGTCAGCCACAGCATGCAATCGGAAGAAATTGATGCAAGTGAGACTACGGAGGCTGAACCAGAAGTTGCTGACGAGAACCCGGATCCTCAAAACCACGAAGATTCCAGCCAGGACTCGCAGGGAGAAGACACTGAGGCTGCTGAGGCTGTAGAGTCTGCAGACACTGCCGAGCAGGATACAGAGGCGACTGAGAGTCCCGAGGACTACGAAGATTTCAGCCGGACCCCTGCCTTCGAAGAGCCTGGCACTACTGAGGACGCTGAGCAGATGTCTGAGGAGGACGAGTCGGAGATCTACGAAGGCCTTAGCCAGAGCCCTCGTCCGTCAGAGACCAACAACACCGAACCTACCGAGCCTGCGGAACTCGTTGAGCAAACTACTGAAGTTGTCGATGGTCCTCAAACATCCGAAGATCTCAACCAGCAATCTCAGGCGAAAGAGATCATTCTTGCTGAGACTGAAGAGCCTGTCACTGAAACTGAGGAAGTCGACGGCCCTCAGATCTACGAAGACCCTAGTCAGAGTTCGCAATTAAAGGCCTATCTCTCTGAAGATATCCAGGAGACAGAAGGCCCTGTGGTTGACATGCCAAACGGAACAGAGGTTGAGTCTACCCTTGACAACTATATCCAGGAAGCTCCCGGCGAGGAATTAGTGACGGAGATCGCCTCTGCGTCGAAGAGCCCGGTCCCTGCAATTGACGCATTTGATGATAACAAGGAGAATGAGGTCTTTTCCAACATTCCTCTCTTCACCCCTGTCAAGAACCGAATTCCTCAGATGCAAACAGTACACACTGTTTCCAAGGTGCCTCTCAAACCTGAAGGTCAAATTTCGCCGCTGAAGATTTCACGCAAGAGAGGTCTCTCGCTCTCGGGTGCTTCGCCTATTCGTGCCTCCACCAGAATTCGCACTTCGGCTTTCGCTCCTACCCAGCAGACTGTTCCGCCATTGTCACCTCGGAAATCACCGAGACTTCAGAGAGTCTCAATGTCCAGGCCCGTCGCCCCGGTGACACACCCCGCCGAGTCTAAGAATGAGAGATCGACGCCTGCCAAGCGCCCTCCGCAATCACCAAGCCCGACTAAGAGCGCAAAGGCCCCAAGAAGGAGCATGAGCGCACCGGCGCCTAAGCTGGCTTTGCAAGGAGCGGTTGTGTATGTGGATGTGCACACCACGGAGGGAGAAGATGCTAGTGGTATTTTCATCGAGCTGCTTCAACAAATGGGAGCCCGATGCATCAAGAACTGGTGCTGGAACCCGCGCGCGAGCCTGGCCCCGGAGGAAGGGGTGGAACCCAAGGAGGGCAAAGTGGGCGTCACCCATGTGGTCTTCAAGGACGGAAGTGCTCGGACGCTGGAGAAGGTTCGCCATGCGCGTGGCCTGGTCAAGTGTGTTGGTGTCGGTTGGGTTCTCGACTGCGAGCGGGAGAACAAATGGCTCGACGAAACCCCCTACACCGTCGACAGCTCCATTGTCCCGCGCGGCGGTGCCAAGCGCCGCAAGAGCATGGAACCGCGCGCGCTGAGCAACGTCAACGGCACGCTGGTCCGGGCCACCGCAACCGCCACGGCCATGGATCGCCGCCGCTCCGGCGCCATCAGCCGAGACACCGTGGAGAGCTTCACCCGGGACCACAGCACGCCGCCTCTTTCTTCCCGGGAGGAGGAGCCGGAGGAGTCCTCGACGGCTACGCCGCCCGAACAGGTCGAGTACACAGTGGGTCACACCGAACCCGACCAGCGGTACTGCCACACGCCCCAAACCCCCGGCTCCTCCGCCTACGCCTTCGACATGGACGCCATCGGCATGTCCCCCACCACCCCTTTCTATCTCTCCCAGCGCACGAAGCTCGTTCAGCAGACCTGTCCGCCCAAGCAGACCCGCCAGGGTCTCTTCAACACCCCCGGCCCCGTGCGCGAGCCGAACCAGAAGCTGCGCTCCAAGCTCGAGGCCGCGCGCCGGAAGAGCATGGCCTACAAGCCCCGGGTTGGCAGTCCGCTTGTGGAGTGATCTTCCACTTTGCCTTATCTTGCTCATTCTAGTTGTCAGTTGAGTAGGGCAGGGTCGTGTTTAGGAGTTGGTTTCGGATGGTTGTTTCTTTTTTCCGTTTTCTATCAACTGACTGGGTCTGGTTCTTGTTTTCCCCTGGTTTGATTTTGTGTATTGGGACACCTACATACCCCCCCTATTTGCAGAATGGTTTGTTATTATTGTTTTTAGCTGGTTTTTGGGTCGATGTGGATATCTCATATTCTTGAATAAATAAAATTTTAAACTTTCTTACTTCTCTCTTTCTTGAAGACTGAATGGCTCCTTTCGTATACCGCCCGACTCACTGTGTCGCTCATAATAAAACCAAATATTTTGTCAAAAGGGGTGTTGTCGGCCTCCAAAAGAGGTTCGTATATCCGAGAAACCCGTTCCCTGATATTAAACCCCTCCCAAGATAGAACATGGTCCTAGGCCATGATCAAAACATGTTGAAGATATACTACTCTCCCTCGCTCATTCCTGGTCTACAAGCTCCAGGCAACAAATCAAATGGAGTTCATCCTCCCGCGTTCCGACTCATCCATCTCGCGGTAGAACCCGGCGACCAGGAAGGCCAGCTCGAGGGCCTGCTTCTCATTCAGTCGCGGGTCACAGAAGGTGGTGTAGCGCTCGCCGAGCCCTTCCTCGGTCAACCCGGCGGCGCCGCCGACGCACTCGGTGACGGCCTCGCCGGTGAGCTCGAGGTGCATGCCGCCGAGGAAGGAGCCGTGGGCGCGGTGGATCTCGAGGGCCTGGCGCAGCTCGGACAGGATGTCGCTGAAGTGGCGGGTCTTGACACCGGTAGGGGTGCTCTGGGTGTTGCCGTGCATGGGGTCGCACTGCCAAACGGGGAGGTGGCCGGCGCGCTGGACGGCCTCAATGTGGCCCGGCAGGTGGCCGGCGATCTTGGCGGCGCCGTAGCGCGAGATCAGCGTCACCTTGCCGATCTCGCGCGTGGGGTTGACGACGTCCAGCAACTGCGTCAATTCCTCTGGGGTCATGCTCGGCCCGATCTTGATGCCGATCGGGTTGGCGAGGCCACGGAAGAACTCGACGTGCGCGCCGTCGAGTTGGCGCGTGCGGTCGCCGATCCAGAGGAAGTGCGCGGACGTCGCGTAGAAGGATTTCGAGGGGAGGAGTGGGGTTTGCGGGGTTATGCTTGTTGCCGTTGCCGGTGCTCTTGTCGTGCTTGTCCTCGGGTCCACGGCGGGTGGTGGTGGCTGGGAAAACGAAGGAGGGGAGAACATGGAGAAAGCAGGGGAGGAATTGGGGGGTGGGGGATTGCGGAGGAGACGGGTGAGACTGGTTTCGTATTCGAGGAGCAAGCCCTCGTGGCTGGTGTAGACGTCGACGGTCTCGACGCCGCGGTCGGTGTCGATGCCGACGGTTTGCATGAAACGAAGGGCGTCCTTGACCCGCGACACGATGCGTTCGTATTTCTCCTTGATGGAGGGGGTGATAACATGGCCCAGACCCCAGTCAAGCGGGGAGTGCAGGTCCGCGAGACCGGAGGAGAGGGAGGCGCGCATATAGTTCAGCGTCGCGGCGGAGTGGAAGTACGCCGACACCAAGCGCGAGGGGTCTGGTTTGCGCGATTCGGGCGTCGCTTCGAAGCCGTTGATGTTGTCGCCTCGGAAGGAGGGCATCTCGACCCCGTTGATCGTTTCCATGGGGCTGGATCGAGGCCTGGTGGTGCCGAATTAGTACATGAGTCCTACAATAAATCGTACCAGAATATCCCGACGGCGGAGTAAGCGGAACGAACGTACTTTGCAAACTGCCCTGCAATCCGCGCAATCCGCACCACGGGCTTATTCGCACCTAGAAGGCCTGCATGAGCATCATCACCATCGCATTGGCGGGGTATAACAGACTTACCCCAAATCAATACCAGACTCATTTGGAGAAGCAGCTTGACTTTGGCTTCGATCATCTCCTGGTTACAGTAATCAAACAGCTCGGCGCAGTCACCTTGTTAATGTCAGAGCTCTTGTTCACGTCAAGGAATAAAGTTAGAAACCCACCTCCCTGAAGCACAAACGCCTTCCCCAGGGCGACATTTTGCAGGCTCTTCTTGAGGTTCGCAACCTGTGCCATAATTTGCGACCAGTCAAACATATGCACACATACACATGCACAGAGAAGACCTCCAATGCCGGTACAAAGCATGAGTTACACATTACACAGGAAAACACACCTCTTGTGTGGTGACCAACGGGGGAAGTTTCCGTAGCTTCTCGAGGGCTGCCTCATTTGCCTCTGTGTCCTCGTACGCGACGCATTGTTTGGCGGGCTTGGACGTCCAAGCTAAGAGCCAGACGGTATTAGCAGCATTTCTTGGATTCGGCCCATGGGGGTGTTGCTCTCGTTGACAGAACATACACGTAGGAGACCAGGTCTCCATGATACTGGATTCTGGGATATATAGATTTGGCGGTGAAGTTGGTGGCTTGTGAGGAGGTCGAAGAGAAGGAGGCAGGGAGGCGCTGTACGCAGGTATGATCCTAGCAATGATCGACGGCTAAAAAGAGCTTGGAATGACAGCGGACACGCAAAAAAAGTGTGGAGATAAGTCCGGAGTGGATTGGACCCTTCTTTGGATGTTTCGATGAGTACGGGAACCGCCAACTTCAATGAGACAAACTGAAAGAAAAAGAATGAAGATTATCTTTGAATTTGACTGGTTGAGAAGTAGAGAGAGGAAGAGAAGGGAATCAAAGGGGGGGAGAGAGAGAGGAATGGGGAGAGAAAAAGAAAGCAAGACCAAGTTCGAAGTTGCACCAGGCCTGACATGGGATGATTCATGCTACGTTCTGGAAGGTGAGGAACGCACGGCTATTTGCGGCCTGACTCATTATTCCCCGGCACTAGGCCACTTGAGGTTAGATCCGGACTGTTAGGTTGATTATTCTACCGGCATGTTTGTCTGTTTGTTTCTCTGGAGTCTGGACTGTACGTCATGCACCGGTGCTTGTGATAACTACATTCATTCATTGGTGTTGTGTTCACCCTTGAATATGGGCTTGAAACATCCCTTCTAATCTAAGGATTGATTATTTCTCTCTTATCACCAATCTCAATCAACAGCAAGAAGTAACCTAACTAACAAACAAACAAACATAACCATTCAACCATGTCCGACTCCATCCCCTCAGCGCACGCCGACCCCGACGCCGCCGAGCAACCGCTCCCCGCCAACGCCGAGGACCGCAAAGCCGCCGCCGCCCTCTCCTCCCTCCATACTAACGAGATCGCCGCCACTGACTCCCCGACCAAGCTACCCTCGTCCGCCGACCAGGAGGCCCTGGGCAAGGCCATGAGCCGTCTCGAGATTGCAGCCGGTCACCCTGCGGGCAAGAAGCGGGCGGGGACGGCGCAGCAGAGTAAGGAGGGAGGGGAGCTGGTGAAGAAGAAGGCCGTCAAGGTCAGCGCCGACGACGTCAATCTTCTGGTAGGTTTCTGCTCTGCCGTCCTCAAACCTGCTTGGTGTCTTTGGGGACGTTCTTAGACATTGGGCTGGTTGATGAATGGGGCTCGCTGGGCTAATGTGTGTAAATCGCTCGGTGCCTTGCAGGTGGATCAGTTGGATTTGAATAAGCTCAGGGCCACAGAGCTGTTGAAGGCCCACGAGGGAAATGCGACACAGGCGATCAAGGCGTTCATTACGCCTGCGACGCTTGCACGTTGAGGCTGCGGGTCGGTCGGGCTTGGAAGTGGAGAGGGGCCCGCGGCTGGATGGACTGGATCTATGCAGGGGAGGAGGCGTTGTTGGTTCGGAGTTCCATTTATCCATTGAAATGACCAAAATCTATGAATGCTATGAAACAGATATGCCACACTTCATCAAAGAATAACTTCCAATCAATCATCTCAGGACATTTCTCGTAAGATTCGTGACAACCCTCATCAATGAACCCATGATGCCCATGTCGCATGGTAATCGTGTATGTACCCCATGCACATATATAATCTAATATTTCTAGTCCATCTAGTGAGCCGAACCGTAGTTAGCGGCGCTCATCAAATTCATCCTCCTCCTCTTCCTCTAAAACCTTCTTCCTCTCAATGCCTTTACCCTCGTAGATCATGAATAGGGCGAACCAGCCTATCAATGCCTCCAGGGCCAGGGTCCACCAAATCCCGCCGACAAAGTTATGCTCGAGCCCCAACCCTAGGCCCCAGCCTCCAATCATGGGGCCTAGGGTACGAGCCCCGCTAGAGATACTCTGCGCAACTCCGTGGATTGTTCCAAGGACAGAGGCATCAGTGACGCAGTTGTTCACCAGGATGACAGCTGCGGGGAGAGCGAACGTCCTCGAAATAACCTGGAGACCCACAACGATCGTGAACGCAGGCCAAACCATCCAGGGCACCCGCGGAAGCACGAGAAGGAAAGGCATCAATGCATATGCAAGTGGTGAAAACGGCAAAAAGGCCCGGAAGGAGGTCAAGGTTCCCAGGTAACCTTGCACGCGGGGGTAGATAAAGATCTGCAACGGCAGGCCAATGATCCCAATGATGGCCGTCGCCATGCCGACTCGAGAGGACGGCAATCCCAAACCACCACTGAATCGGAAGAAGCCCTTCCGGCTATCTTCTGGGGCTCGTGGAGTTGGCAGGAAAGTGAACGTCATCGAATTGAATGCGCTGGTATGGAAAGCCAGAAGGAATTGAACCAGCAAAGTCAAGAGAACGTTCGGTGTCCAGATCTGCCAAAAGCTCGGGCGTTTGGGGCGCGGCCGAGCACGGGAACGGATAGGGCTGGGAGGAGCGGACATGCTGGTCACGCTGCCATCGATGTAAATGGATTCATTGTCCGGATGTGTTCTGAGCCGACGATAGTAGCGACTCCGCCGGCGCGAAAAGAACTTCGTAATAATGCGTCCCAGCTTCCGACCCCAGTCGTCTCGGTAACGCGCGATTTCATGGGTCTCATCGAGACCCAAGAACACAGCCCAGAATGAGGCAAAGATATAGATCGCACTGAGCAAATTCGGCAGCGCATATGGCCAGCGTCTCATCCAATGAACTCCATCGGTACCACCAAGAAATGTCCCGGGACCGAAGAATTCAGGGTAGCTATTCAGCGGGTCCGCCAGTGCACCACCCAGGACCGGACCGATAATCACGCCGATATTGAAGCACATTGGAAGTAGGAGAAAGGCGCGAGATTGATATCTGTGCATGTTAGCTCAAACCGTCCCTCACTCCAGATAAAGGAACGACGCGCGAGCGCCATTGCCAAGTAAACTTACTTCTTCTCGTCGATAATCTCAGAAATCATGGTGCGCATCACCCCGACGTTACTGTTCAGACATCCTCCCAGCGTGCGAAACACCACAGCGGCCGCGAATGAGTGCGCAAACCCGAAACCCAGGCAGGAGATGCATGTCCCGAAGAGCCCGATCAGAAGCACTCTCTTCCGTCCCATCCAGTCCGCATCAGCCAGGCGACCCCACCAGACCGCCGTAAGAAATTGCGCGGCAGTGAAACTGCCCTGCAGCACACCCGCCTGGGCAGAGATGGTCGAGTCTGGCAGGGAAGGGTCAAAGGATTTGAGCTGGTAGAACATATACGCCTGGAGGGAGGTCTGCGTCAGAGGTTCCGACAGTCGCGCGAAAGTCAAGATCGCAAGTTGACCTTTGTTGGGCAGCGAGGCCCATGTCACAGGCTTTTCGCTCGAAGGGCCTTCAGGTCCTTCGGTGCCGCCGTCGTCGTCACTAGCATCGTCGCTGCTGTCGCCATCACTGCTATTGGCGATGTCTATAGATAAGCGTCGGGAAGGGATGATTTCTGCGGGGGGCGCAAGAATCCGAGTCTGCACAGAACTGTCATCGTGGATGGCGGTGTTGTAGCTTCCTTCGTCTTCCAAGGTGTGGTGATCAGAAGGAGAAGCTGGGCCCAGAGATTCGCTTCCCTCGCGGGAGGGATCCCGGTGGAGATAAGCAGCCTTGCTGACTTCGGTCGCACCCGTGGGCACATCTATATCGCCGCTGGAACCGTTGTGGTGATCATGATGTAGTTGCGGTGAAGTCATCAGAAGAGAAAATAATGTATTACGGTAGGCTTGCGTGGTCCAACGAAAAGAAACTCGGCTACATTCAAGAGAGTAAGTGGCAAGGAAAGAAATCAAAACTCAAGTCGTGATGTGGGCGCGCAGAAAGAATAATAGACAGAATGAGCCGTCTTCGGCCTAAAGCTTGTCATCGCCACTAGTGCCTCTTTGGGTATTTCCGACCGCTTCTTCGGCACGCTCTTGCCGACACTAATGTATTCTTTTGGTCCTTGTATAGCTATCAGGCACGAGACCAGAGGAATGCAATGATTATCCAACCCTAACCTACCATAGAAACAGTTATAATAATCCAATCAAACAATGCTAATGATTCACCAAGCAAACCGACACAATCCAACGCCTAATCCAGCCCTAGAGGCCTTCCCGGCACATAGAAGTAAAAGAGGATTCCGCAGAACCGTAAACAAACAATAACATCCCTTTACTGCAAGTTTTAGATCATGCCCATAGGACGCAGAAGTGTCCAAAAGCCACCGGAGAACACCAGCTTCCCTGGAAATATGTGGACTTCGGCATCGGATCCATGGCCAGAGCCTGGATAAGCTCGATTCGATGATGTGCGCAAGCGGCATGAGATAAAGGGGGAAATGGAGAATCGAGAAATTGTAAAAGTTGCACGAAAGGGAAAGAGAACACAAGCTGAAGCCAAGCGCGGCCATGTAGTTGAGTTGAGTTTAGTTGCGATGGTTTACACCACTTCGGCCCGTGAGTTCCATTGTGCTTTCAAATCCCTCCCAAGGCAGTTCATCATCATCGTCATCATCATCATCAAAGTCCGTTTCAACGGCTTTGTGAGAGGACTTGATGGATGCGGCGGTCAAGTCACCTGTCGGGCCGGCACCTGTGTCAATCCCAATAGATTGAAGAGTCACTTCCATTTCCTGCTCGGTCATCTCACGACCGTCTTGTTTCTGTCCCTCGAGTACATCGTACAAGGCGTAGATCTGATCAGCCTTCATGTCGATATCTTTCAACAACTTCTCAATCTTCTCACCAAGCGACTTTCGTTGCCTCTTGCTTAGCGAAGCATCCAGCTTGTTGTATGCACCTTGGTACGCAACTAGCTGTATCTTCAAGTGCGCCAGTTCATCTTCCAAGGCCTTGAGCACAGTCGCTAGGGCAATCTCGGGGGACTGCGCAGGCCGCATAGTAGGATCTTCATTGAGAACGGAAGGCTCAGGCATACGCTCCGAGACAGGAACAGGCTTGGGAACTTTCACCGTCTCAACCGAGTGGTCGCAAGAGTCACCAGGCATGACACGCTTACAGACAGTGCAATTCTTGCCATTATGCTGAGTAGCACTGTCAAGCGCACGCTGCGTGGGTTCAGGTAGCTTAGTGAGGTTATCGACAAGGCTGGCAGGATTAAGAGTGATATCAGGGAGGATGAGCGCGGAGGTCATCTCCTCGGCCATCCGACGCCGCCGCCTAGGAGTAGCAGTGGTTGCGGCATGGTCTGAATGACGTCTGGGACGTTCAACAGGCACTGAGAGGTTGCTGTCACCTTCAACCATGCTAGCTTTGGATGTGGCGGTCAAGTCGCCCATTGCTGATGCGGGTCTTGCTGGCAGCCCCTTGCTTTCTTTAAGGGATGATTTCCTAGGTAGTCCTGGCTTTGCCACGCTCTGGCGCGTGGTATTCCCAGTCTCGTTACCAGTTAACTCCTTGGTAGCGGTCGCTTGGCGCTTCTTGCGAGCCAGGCGTTCTTCCTCCAAAGTCTTCCGTAGCTGAGCGATTTCGCGTTCCTGAGATTTTTGGTTAAGTTACAAGCAGACAACATAGGCGGAAGGAAGACTTACGTCGACGAAGCTCAGAAGCGTCAAATCCTGTTCCGCCACTGAAGATTTCTTGGTGTTGTTGGTGACCTCACTAGTTGAGTCAACAGGCTCACTCACATCGATCTCCTCCACGACCACCCTCTTGACGCGTTGCTTGCCGGTGTTGGATTGCTTCTTAGACGCGGCATCGCTAGTCCTGGGCTTGCTTCGGGATTTCTCTGCTCTCGACTTAGACCTCTCTTTTGATTGCGAAAGGTCAAGCGAAAACAAAGCCTCCTCAGCACGTTCCCTTTCTAGGCGGGCTATTTCCTTGTCGACCTGGGTAGAGATCTTGGTGCTTGACTGCCCCTGACGACCGGGCTTGGATCGGGAGCGCGAGCTCTTGGAGGTAAGGTCTCTAGTGCTTCTGCTGAGGTTTCTGCTTGCCTGTGTATCAAGCTGACTATCTTCGTCGCTTATTTCGGTTGCGGATGATTGTTCGGAGTCATAAGTCTCTTCCTGATCCTTGAGGCCGGATGCGAGCTTCACCAATTGGGATTGAAGTTCGGTGTTCTCCTGGCGAAGAGCTTCAACCTCATTTTTAAGGTCCTGTGACTCAAGATAAGATGCACCCAATTGAGAAACCGCCATATCTCGCTCTCGGTTCAACCGCTTAAGAGCAGTTTCTTGAATCTCGGCCTTCCTCTCAATCATGTCCAGCTTGTTCTGCAGAGCGAGATTTGCTGCATCCAACTCTGAATAATGGTCAGCTGTATAGCTCCTAAGGTGGGTTGTATCCGACTTACTTTGATTCTCACGCGCAAGGCGATCCTTTCTGTAGTCTTCGTCCTCGGACTCATACGATTTGGTGCGAGAAACCTTCTCTTTGCCACGAGACTTGCTCGTCTTTAATGATGCATTCTCCAGTCTCATTTCTTCAACTCTCCTCTCTGCGTCGAACTTGGCCATCTCAAGCTCGGCCACCTTATCCTGAAGTAGTCTTAGCGAAACAAACAGAGCCTTTTCGTCCTCTGGAATAGGAACCGCATCGAGCGGTATATGTTCACGCGTCAGAGATACATCCATGGCATCGTGCAGGGGAGAGACAAAACGCGTGGTGCGCGGGCGATTTTGGCGTGCATATACCGGGGTACCATCTTCATACACCCCTGAGACTAGCTCCGACAAGTTCGGCAGGTCGGGTAGTAGGAATGATTGTTGCGTGGCTGTGTCGCCAGCCGTGTTATGCATGCTGCGAGAGCTCGCTGCGGCCTTGCCACGACGCATCTCGCGGGCATAGGCCTCATGTGAAGCCTTCTCAACAGCGTCCGCAATCTGGTGGGAGAGGTTGGGGTTCCCGAAACGCGTGGGACGCGTGTTGTTGGCCACTGCTGACGGCCGTTCGTCTTCAAGCAAGGATCCTTCGTAGGAGTCACGGACCTTTGCATGAAACTCTGAGAGAGTACGACGCTGGTCTTTCCGGGCCGCCTTGGGATCGAGGTTCTCCTTTTGTGCGAGGCTGGCGCGTCGAATCTGGGCATCTTTACGAAGGCTCTCACTCGCAGCCCGTTTGGGTGCGCTGCGCAGAGCGGACTTCTGTGGTGTATTGGTTGTAGGGTAGTCGAGTCTAATAGCTGGGGACGACGAACGAATGCTATTCTCGATGCTCATGTAGGAGTTTCTTGAGTCGTCTAAACGGCGTGCAGGCTTTACGGGTCCTCTTCCGGCTTCGATGGAGATGCTATCGTCATCGTCATGGTCCATCTCTTCTTCTGATGTGCCGACCGGGGAAAAGTTGGGGAGGTATTGCTCGAACGTAGAGGTGTTAAAGGCGTAATCTGGCTCTTCATCCTGCTGGATTTCGCGGCGGTTCCGTGCACTGCTATGCATATTGGGGAGTCGTGGGCTTCGTCCAATGTCCTTCGTGGACTCGAGAGCTTCGTGTTCGGGATCAAAGTCTGAGCCAAAGGACGCGAAGCTGTTGGTCGTGGCTTCGCGCGACATATCGTCTGAGAGCTACGCGCCTAGTTGAGAACCAGTCCGTTGTTGACACTAGTAATCGAGGCAGTCGCGTTAGCACCTAAATTTCACCTACAGCTGTGTGCGAAGGGCTTGATCAGGGGGTATAGGATAGTTGTTACCTGGACCGTATAGGCTAGGTGATATAAGTGCGGGATTGTTTAGATGGCAGCGCGTCGGGCCAGCGCGAGCCACTAGTGCTCTGAAACAGGAAGCCGCAACAAAAGACAAGAGCCCTAGATTTTTCCAATTAAGCGGCTGCAATAAAAAAAAAAATGATGCTTTTTCGTCACAGTGATAGTATAACAACAATCGCTCCTGATTGCAACATGAGGTGCAAAAGGTGGATGCGACACAACAAATTAAGAAACGAGGAGGTTGGGTTGACTTGCTTCGGGGTGGAACGGGCGGGCGGGCGGCAGTTTGGTTTGTTTACTTTGCTCGAGTGGAGCTGCTGACCGCCTTGGATTCCACGGCCACGAGGTGCGGCTGGGCCAGCAACGAGCCATGATCTCTCCCCGCGATATCGTCCGCTGTTTGGGCATTTTGATAGTTTCGAATAACAAGACGTACTGCTATTGTGATCACGTTCACTTAATTCGAGTATCCAATCCACTAACGGTATAACATAAGACTCCGCCCAGATCACCCTCCTATAATATGTGCAGACAATGTGAAATGCAAAGCGCGCCCCTGCTGCTTAAGGCCAGCGCTTGCAATCCTTCCGCATTGTAAATGTACAAAGGCAATGTGTCGAAACAAGTCAATCAACAAAAAGGTTTCACCTAAGCTTAACGCCTGGCTGGCTAACAAAACTTCAGAGGATGCGGACAAACCAGTGTGTCCAAAGGAGATTAAAAGAATATATGCCAAGAATCTAGAAGTCGTAAATGGTCATAGTCGTCACAAGGCACGATCAGATTTAGTAGTTTCAATATATGCAGACATTATCGGCACGCAGCAGGTGATCAACCGGGCATTTATGTGCTTGAGCTTGGACGAGTTTGAGGGCCATCCGTGACCGAGTGACCGTCCATCGACAGCTCAACAAGCGGACGGTCCTCAGCAGGGCCTTCTACCAATGGTGCATGTGTCGCCGAAACCTCTTCTGCTCGCAAAGGATTGGTGGGTGTTGTGGGAGTGTTGCTGATGGGGCTGGCAGCATCGATATGGATTGTAGGTAAGGGAGTCAATTCCCGCAGCTGAGGCGCATGTTCGCCTCGTTCGGCGATTGGACTTTGATAAGGAGGAGCATCTCCCCAGTCAAGGTCTTCATAATCCGGGGGCGGAATGTGGAGGGCGCCGACGTCACCACCATCTTCCGGGCCTGGAATAGACTGCCCCAGAGAGTGAGTAGAAGTCGCGTGAGACCGAACCTGAGTTAGAGTGTCTGCTTCGGAAATGGTGGTGGCGCCGGACTGGAAGGACGAATATGATTCACCTCGAGAGTGAATGCCGGTGAGAATCGAGCCCGAGGAGCGATCGGCAGCTTCGGAGCCCATGCCAGTAGCATCTGTGAGGAGAGGTCGACGGTCTGAATCGGGCGATGAGGCTCGAACACGCGATCCGTCGTGACGGACGTATCCTACCTCGGCATAGGAAACACTGGAAATACGTCTGTCGCGACCACGACCCTGACTTTCTGCAAGTGTTGCGCTAAGGGTCGAATTACTAGCGTTGGCAGATGATCGACTCTGTGCGCGCGCCCTACTCTGCATTCGTAGCTGTTCAAGACGGGCATGATCGCCCTGAGCACGAGCCTCACGACGTTCCTGTCGCCGCTGCTCCCGTTCGGCTAGCTCATGTCTCCGTTGCAAGCGAATCTGGTACAAGGACTCCATCAAGTTTTCTCTGCGCTCCTCTTCCTCCTCGACAGTTTCAGGAAACTCGACCACGACATCCATGCCCTCTCGTTCGCCCTCCCGAGCTATGACCTGTTCTGTTGGTTTGGGGCTCGCTGAATATGGAGGAAGGGTGATGATAGACCGAATTGAGGTTTCCCGTCGAACCGCAGTATTGGTGGTGTGCATTTCAGAGCCTCCTTCTGGAGGTGCTTCAGTCGAGGCGTTTCCGGGGATGTTGTTCGAAGATCCATCCGGCACTTGTCCATACGTGACACCCACGTTCCATCGATTCCACCGATCCTTAAGAAACTTTCCGGGTATATATTTCGGGCGGCAATCCATTCGGCGAAGGGTGCGCAGGACAAAATAGAGCATCAAGATGAATGACAGGACGAAGATGATGCAGGCAGCACACTGCAATTGTGAGTATGTACCGTCAGCACCAAAGAAACTCGGGTGATGTTCACATGAGGGGGAGAGAGAAAAATGAGAAGAAAAGAATTGAGTGGCCTTACAATGATGAAGATATTGTTCTTCTTGTTCGTAGTATGGTCCCCGCCATTGTCCCTGCTCTTCTCCGTGTTTGGATCGCTGGCCGGCCCATTCTGACGGGCGCCAAAATGCCGGAGGTCGTCTGGAATGTACATGCTGACAAGCTTGGGCGACGCAGAAAAAGGCCCAAGGCCTCAGCCTCAAAACATACAGAGGTACAAGAAGTGTGAGAAATGTGAACGAGATAACAAGCGATTCAATTCAAGTCTGGTTCGGGAGGAAAACTTCGACAGATATGGTAGCCTAGAGCGGGAAAGTGGCGGAACTGGCGGATGTGGTGAGGCTGTATATAGGGTGATACAGACGGGGAGCGCAAGCTGCTGATAGGTGTAGGTGCCAATGCGTGTTCAGATGGAAAAGGCAGGGATCCAGAAAGTATACCGGAAGGGTCAAAAGAAGATGAGAGGGGTATTCAGGAATAGTAAAGATGGTAAAAGTAAGATACGCATGAGTTGGCTTGTCAGCATATCCGTGACTTCCATTCAGCATACACAAGAGTGAGAGGGAAAAAAGAGGGGAAGAAAGAAAGAAAGAGAATGAAGGAAAGGGAAAAAGGGAAGATTGGAGAACGAGTGAAGACAAGACAGTTCCGGTAGATTGAGTCTACCTAGGTAGCTAGAACAAACCAGCGGCTAGCTGGTATCAAAGAGTGACGATTGATTATCTGTCCAAGACAAGACGACACCACCACCACCACCAACTGCATATTAGGAGTGAGCGCTGTAGGAAGAGAGCCTGGAGAGTGAGTGGCTGGGCCTGCGAGGCACACGGGATTGGAGTTGAGTGGCTGGCCTTTCTAAGTTCCACTTCAATTCCACCTTTCCCTTCCCCTCTCTTCCCCTTCGTATCCATTTCTTCCCTGATAATCAAATTTGTTCAACCCACCCATCAAATAAGAAAATATACAGAATATACCCATCATATAATTCTCAGACTTTTCTTAAATTAATGATCTCCATTTCCTCCCCCCGAGTAATTAAAGCCAATCTCATGGTGAAACGACCGACCGAAATTCCATTACAATACTCCGTACCTCCTCCGTCGTCCGGCTGTTCTGCCCGGACCACTTTTAGACGCGATGCCATTTTTAGATCTTGTCATCTTGTTTCCCTAGTTATCGATAAGCTCTTCCGATCCCTTCCCCTTCCCCTCAACCCATCTTCCCTCCAATACGAGGAAGGTCCTGTCCAGTTGGGTTTAACCACGCTTCTGGAAGGCCAACGGCTGATGGTTGGTTCATCGAGGCAATGACCATGGAACGCCACCCCCGTGCACGAGCTCAGCTCACACAACTTCTGTCGTTTCCTGTCATAGGTTATGACCTTTTGACACAACGGTTAGTCCGAGATCTACGGAAAGCCTCTAGACTTCTACTGCTACCAGAAGTGGTGGATGGCCACTGCACACTCCCGGAGAATTATGCTCAAGAGTACATAAATCACCATCATGGTTGAGGTCGTTTGGACTACGAAATATCCTCTTCGACTATGTCGACTAGACTATGACATCGAGATCTACCCGCTCTAGGGAACGAGGCCCTCCTAGCATCATGCATTCACCACCAATCGCAGGCCATTTATGGAGCAGCCCTCCCCGCAAGTGTTTCAAGACAAACTCCACAGGCTATACCTCACCGCTGTACGCCTGACACTGCAGCTGGTTTATTTGCTAGGTTGTGAAGCTATGTAAGGTAGGTATCGACGACGTCAACCCAGTCTCACCGGCCACTCCAGCCCTTTAGAGGCCTTGGTCTGGCTACAGATTTTACCTCTTATGTATCAAGCAAGATCTAATTGAGCAAAAGAGGATTGAAGAAGCGACAAGTATGTACATATTAGCTTGGCGAATTTTCATGACGGTCAAAGCGAGCGCCCCCGGGAAAGAGAGAATTGAAGATTGAGCGGTTCCTCGTCTTCGCAGGTGCCTCACTTCCATCGATGCAGCCTTTAGTGCACGATAGCCCCTCTGTTTTATGCATCGGTCTCATTGTCCTCGCAGGGGTCCTCTATCAAAGCCTTCAGTTTCCCGCCATTCCGGCGCGCGAGCTCTTCGAATGACCCGTCTTCGACCACACGACCTTGTTCAAGCACGACGATCTTGTCCGCAATCTCCATCATTTCTCTTGCATGCGTTACTATGAGCACAGTAAGTCCAAGCTGCCCGGCGAATAGCTGCTGCACTGTTTGGCGAACGATCTTAGCATTAGTAGGATCAAGGCTGGATGTGGCCTCGTCCAAGATCAGGATCTGGGGCTTTCGAATGAGAGCTCGTGCGATGACGAGCCGCTGAGCTTGTCCTCCCGACAATCCCACGCCACCGTCTCCGATAACTGTGAGATAGCCTTGAGCCAGAGATGAAATGAACTCATCAATCCCAGCTGCCTGTGCGGCAGCGCGTACATGGTAAATCTGGTGGAGGGGGGATGAGTCTTCGAGGCCGTAAGTTATGTTCTTCTGAATCGTCCCCGGAAAGATAGAGGGCTGCTGCGAAACAATTGAGATGAGAGATCGAAGCGTTGGAGTGTGCACTTGATGAATGTCAACGCCCTCTAAGGCGATTGTGGGCCATCCTTGGGCTGACTTCGGACTTTCGTATAAATTGAGAAGCAGCGATGTTATTGTGGACTTCCCCGACCCGGAACGCCCAACAATAGCTGTACATGAGTTTCTCGGAATGGTGATTGAGACGTCTTTCAGCACCAGTGCGTTGGACCGGGTCGGATACCGAAAGCTAAGCCCCGTGATCTTGACTGGTGCGACTTGGCGGACCTTGAGCGTTCCCTCATGCTCGTGCGAGCTACCCAAGGGGAGATCCGCAAGGCGCAAGAGCTGGTTAGCCATCTCCTGCGATGTGCCAATTTGAGGGACTTTGGAGTGGTCAGTAAAATGCTTTACAGGTCGGATACAGCAAATTATGAGAACATACTCCATGACAGAACCACGCTTGCATATCCAATGCCGAACAGGAGCATAGAAAACACGCTCATAAGTTCTTCGACGCTGAATTCTGACGAAGATACCAGGACCGCCCCATAATAGAATATCAAGGCTTTGATTCGTCAGCACCAGCTGCATGATACTTCAATAGTCTCGTTACTTACCACTGACAAACATAATCATAGAATCGACCAGGCCAAAAAGAGAGCCCGTGTAGAGAGCCTTTTTGATGCCGATGGTCATGCACACCGCAGCAGCTTTCAAGTGCTTCTTGTGAAAGAACGGCTCTAGCGTCAGGTTTCTGACTGTCCGGATCTCTGAAAACGTCTCGATAAAGACCTCCGATGTCGTGGTTCTAGCTCCAGAAGATCGTCTCTCCCATAATCCAGTCGTTCTCTCGAAGCCTCTAGTTATAGCGTAAATGACGGGGCCGCAAGCGAGAACGACAAGGGTCAACTTCCAGCAGAGGGCCATGCTCCAGATAATCGCAGTCAGAGCAACGGTAGCAGCCACGAGGAGATATCCACCAAAACGCCCTACCAAGTTGCGCATCTCCTCTCCATTTTGGTTCAGACATGTTGTTAGCTGGGAGGGTCTGTTCCCTTCTTCATCAAACCATTTGCGGGGCTGGTCGAGGGCTCGGGTGAAGCCGATCTTGCGTATACTATCGACCCAAGCTTGACCGCATAGATCCAGGAGGTAATGCATTAAAAAGGACACTACACCATCGGCCAGCAATACCCCGAGGACGGCCAATGACCACGTCGACGCGTGACTGTTCTTGTTGTAGAAAGTCTGCAGCAGCTGCGACAAACAAAAAGAAAATACCGGAGTCGCCATCGCATGAAGAAGCGTGCTGAAAGACCCGAGCCCCAACAACCAACGTTGTCCAGTCGTCAAGTTTGGTATCATGGTCAACAAGATCTTCCGTAAAGGCAAGCGCTGCTGCGGCAGAAGGCGGGTCACTTGCTTGGGGTGCTCATCTTTAACCATTTCGTCAATGCGATCAAGCGGGTGGTTGTTGGCAACAATGTGACGGCTGATTCGGTTGAGCTGTGCCTTTGCGCCGTTGACTTGAATCGTGTTGAGCTCGATCATCTCCGTGGCGATAGAGTCGATGGATTCTCGCTGCGCATGGAGTGGCAGCATGGATCCGAACACGCTTTGTCTTCTGGATCGCACCCCACCGGCATGCTCATTGTCTGCTGACAGCATCTCCTTGAGATATGCATCTCGCACTGGGTCATAGAAATGTCTACTTCGAGCTTTCGATGTATCACAAGAGCCTGGCTCAGGCGATGGGCTCCGACTCATCGCGCCGCTTGCGTCTTCTTCTTCACCTTGCTCGGTGGTGTTCTTACTTTGTGAAGGGAAGAATAGTTGATTTTCCTCCAGCTCATGTCTATAACCGGCGTGAACTACCGAGCCATGCTCTAGGATATATGCGAAGTCACGGTCCAGGATCTGGGACATTTCGTGCGTGATGATAATCGTTGTCTTGCCCCGTCGCCATTCTCGAATGGCTTTCATAATTTCGACACGGTTGGTGCCATCTAGAGCACTTGTCGGTTCGTCCATGATCAATATGGGAGTATCTCGGAGTCGAGCTCTGGCGATCGCAACCCGCTGCCTTTGACCTCCGCTCAGAAAATTCCCTCCGGGTCCAACACATGTTTCGATGCCTTCGGGCATAGCCTGGATAGTGCCCTCTAACCTGGCTAAATCAATGCATCCTTGGATGTCAGGTTTCCGGAGCCGACTGTTATCTCGACTTCCGAATGCGATATTCATGAACACAGACTCGTTGAACAACACGCTCCGTTGCTCAATAAGTGTCACGTTTTCGCGTATCCAGTTCGTACTCAACGTCTGAATGGGATGTCCGTCGATGAGGATCTCGCCCGATGTCGGCATGTAGAAGCGGGCAAGCAGCTGTCCAAGTGTGCTTTTTCCGGATCCGCTTTTTCCTATGACGAACGTAGTCTCACCAGCTGGGAAGAAGAAGCTCGTCGAGTTTAGGCTGAGTTTGTCTGGTTGAGACGAGTATGAGAAAGAAAGCTTTTAGGCACCGGCGGATTAGCGAGTGACCCAACATGAAAGAGAAGAGTGATGATATATTACACACGTTTTTCACTTCGATGTCGCCATGGCAGACATCCGGGCATATGGCCCCGTCTAGCACCCCGGGGACTTTACCGTCTGCTCGGTCACTCAACGCGTGTCGCAGGGCAAGGGAAGCGATCTTGCCTTTCTTCATTACAGCTGCCTGCGGCATGATGAACTCGAAGGACTGTGCTGCTGCCAAGCAGGCCCAGAAGGTCCTTAGAACTTCCCCTGCAGAGAGCTGGCCGGACGTCGCCAGAGAGCTGCCATACCAGAAACCTTGGATGAACATACCGAAAGACATCATGCGCAGGAATGCAATCTGCAGAGAGGTGAAGCGTGCTCGCCTCAAGTAGCACACTGCTGCTTTGTCGATGCTAGCCACAAAACTCCGGTGCTCGATGAGTTGCCCATTGAAGGACTTCACAGCATCTATCGAGGTGGTGGCGCTATCCACGATCTTTGACGATTTCGCGAGCTCGATCTTCTGTGCTTCAAAGCTCGTATTCATTTTTGCGGACAAGAATGCGATGATGGCCGATAGCACCGGCATCCCGGCCAGAGTGACCAAGCTAAGGTTCCAGGACGTATAGAAGGCTAAGATCAGCGACACGATCGCTCGAAAAAAGTACTGTACGGCAAGCCCGAATGCCTGCGACGTCGCCTTCTGCAGGTCATCGATATGACTAAGTTTTAGTGTCAGCCTGTCAGGCGAGCCAAACAAGATCATCATCATGCAACGCACCCCTGGAGACTTGACAGGTACACCCGAGTGCCATCCTGCTGTGTCTCAAACCATTCTTGATCCCTCCTCAAGAGGCCATCGAAGAGCTCGGTGCGAGCGTTTGCCACTTGCAACTCTCCGAAGATAACAAAGAGGACATAGTAGCATCCGTTACAGATCCAACTGATTGCTCCCAAGACCGCCAGTCGGACGCAATACTTTGTCGTAGTCCGAATCAGGTCGTGATTCGTGATCTCCTGGCCTCCGAACAAGGTGAATTCGTTGAAGATCTGCCCCAGCAATATAGAGAAAACCGGTGTGGGCAAACTTGCGACGAGAGCGAGGACGACTCCTCCGATCAGAGTCGGCGCATGCTTCCCAGATGTGAAGCTGAACAAAGACAACCAGCCCGCATTTCCGCCGGAGGGGAGTCGGAGAGTAAACGCAGCCATCGTTTGATTCGGCTTTGCGAGCCTTCCTTGATTGACTGTTTTTCTTTCTTTTATCTATCGAGAGGCGTCTTGATGAACTCTGTCGTACATGGTTTGACTAAGAATGCAGAGAGGTAGGTCTTCGCAGACGATCTATCCATATCGAGCTGGGGGAAACCCAAAAGTCTAACACTCGCCTATGCTCCATTCTGTTTGTGAGGCGTAACAAAGGGGACTCAAGCCCAGTCGACAGACATTCATGGCAGGCTGGGATAACCCATTATCCCGCTCCTTGTCCCAAAGCGGTTATATTGAGGAAGGGAAAGATAATGATCCACGGTTGCCATTGTTGTTTTTCTCCGCTCGCCCTGAGGGCCAACCACCCAAAAAGAAAAAAAAAAAAAGTCTATTCATCAGTTCATTTCAAATGAACAAGATCCACCCACTGTATATACACATAATGTTTCGCTTTTTGAGAATGAAGAGAAAAACTGAGACCAATCCGGTTGTCATTCTCGCAGGGAAACCAGACTCTCTGCCAAGGTCATTGAGACCGTTACTGAAATATCCATGGGACCATGAACGGGTCTTGAAGTGGGATGACTATGGAATCGAGTCGGTGCACTATCCCGTAAAGCGACAGCAAATGCAGGATTGGGAGCCTGGGGAACGGATCCAGTCATTCGTGCGACGATTCTAGAACGGCCAAGGGGAGGTTTTAAAAGTGTAGTCCGTGGCACACATCTAGGAGCTCGCCTTCTGTGCCTTCTCGTAGATCCAGTCGTTGAGTCCAGCGCGGTTTCTGAGGAATCAATAATTGATTAGTCCACCTGTGTTTTCCCTCAGTCAGAGCGAGGATGCTCACCTGGCGATCTCGATCGCGTAGAACTGCATGCGCATAGCTGTTTCACGACGTTAGTCCCACATATTCCCCAGTTGCGCACAAACATCCTGTAGGAGAAGAGAGAACTCACCGAAGATGGTCGTCTCCTGGTCGTACTCGAACTTGGGGTTGGAGCGGAGCATAGTTCCGAAGTTGAAGTCGGCGACCGTCTTCTCGTACTGGTTCATCCAGTTGCGCCACTTCTCCTTGCCCTCCTTGCTCTTCATCGTGTCCTCGTTCAGCGTCTCGGCGGGGTCGAAGTCCGGGAACTCCTTCATGAAGGACTCGTAGATCTCGTCGTCCATCTTGGTCAGACGAAGCTGCGAGCCGCGGACCTTCTCGAGGATCGCCCAGTATGTCATCAAGTGCTCCACGGCTGTACAAGGGGATGTGAGTATGAGTGGTTTTTCTTTGCCTAGAACGCTGAGGTGAGTGGACACGGACCCTTGACGGCAAACTGCTTCTCCATCTACAGCGCGAGAAGATTAGCTGTTGATCTTGCTTTTCGAAAGATGGAATTCACCAGGGGTTTTCTTTCCTGGCGCAAAAGCACGAACTTACATCGTCCAAGTTCTCCGCGGTCTCGGGATCGAAAGGCTTCGACATTTTGACGGTTATATTTGTGAAATGATGTTAAAAAAAAACGTTCAAGGCGGTCGGTATACAATGGACGGTCGCTTTGGTGACCGATAACAAATTCTGGTGATTGTTGTTGGGTGGATTGGGAAATCGAATTCGAAGTGCCCCGCGCGCGACAGACTACTCTTTTTCTGCCGCGGGCGGAGATTTTTACGCCGCCCGCCTTAACACCCCGCCCCGCACCAGATCCGTACGTCATCTGCACCAATCTCAACGGTGCTTCCTAAAGCCTGAGAAATGATATGCAAATACAAGTCTGCTCATACTACAGGTCCATTGGCCTCTACACCAGACTCTACCGGAAGCTTCAAGCATCTTCGAGGTGCTGCTCAGAGCTTCTACACCGGGATTATGTCGCTTATTAATAGGTGGCCAAATCATGCCGGCTTGCTTTCCATTCGATTCTGCGGATGACAGATCAAGACGATGAGGAACAGAGCTACCCGAATTAATGTACAAGGGGGAATTGTAATTGTGATGCTATGCTGAGGAGCTAGACGGTAAGATCAGATATCGTAGATGGGAAAGAAACCTGTACAGCTCCGGGTCCCAGCCCAATTGACAGGTATAGTACAGCAGTAACAAAGGGGTCCAGATAGCAAACGCTCAGTTGCTGTCGTCCGAGTCAGACAGTTCTTCGAATCTACCTTCGTGGAGGGCACGTGTGACAGGGTTCTCCACGTTGAGTATTCCATTCGCCTTGGCCCTGTATGAAGCTGTCAGCAATCAGCTATATGATCGGTGGCGGAACACAAACCTCTCGAAGAGCACAAACAATCGCTCTGCCTCACGCTCCTTCTCTTCCTTTGTCATAGGCGGCCATTCATCCTTCTTCTCCGCAGCCCATTTCTGGCCAGTTATGGGGTTGACCTCCGGATCAAATCCTTGCGGGTTCGTAGCGAATGCATCGCCCGCTGTCTGCGGTATCTCCATGCCACGAGAGGCCAACAAACCTGCTGCAAATCCATAGCCAATGTTTCTGGTCAAGTTCTCCGCATCCTTTCCAGAAAGGACGAACATGAGCTCGGAGATAGCTGTCTTTACGTTCGGATAGGGGGTGGTTGAGAGATTCAGAAGCTTGGAGGAAAGCGTGTCGGACTGGCCAATGGGACGACTTCTATCATTCTCTTCGGGCAACAAAAGCCATTGCATGTACTTGCGGACGCCATCAGGTGCCAGCTCATGAATAGTCACAAGAGCGTGGAAGAGTGGGATCGCTTTGGTTTCCAACTCATCTGCCTTGTAGGCAGACACAGCCTGGTCCAGAATATTGATCAGCTTGTCGATATTGCAGTTCTGATTGAACGTCGGAAAAAGCGGACTGCTCTCCCATGCTTTGCCTTTCTTGTTCTCAAGGTCAAGGGTTGACAGGCAGTTGAGAAGATAGCCGAGCAAACCGTCTAGGGGCTTTTCAGGAATATCTATCCGGCTGATGATCTTGAAGAGGTGCGGGATCGAAGGCGAAAAGCTCCCCGCGAGCTCCGGATAGATCTTGGAGACATTGAAAATCAATTTCAGTGTGTCGATGAGCGCCAGTTCGTCCATTTGCGACAAGGGCTTCTTTCCCGACTTCGGAAATTGCTTGGCGTGTCGAGTAATTTGCTACATAGATTGATCGGTCAGTTTAACTCTACTCCTCTGGAGGGAAGAGAGGGGGTGTGGGATGGTGGAGAGGGCTCACTTACATAGTTGACATTTTCACTCAGAAGATGATTCTTGATGAGTATTTCGAAGTCCATGGTGGTGTCATATGTGGAGAGAAAGAGTATGCGACTAATAACCATTTCGTCGTCCGAAGAGTCACACTAGCCAGGTGTCAGCAAATAGACATACATGTTTGACGGTGTAGTTGATTTGCATACTTTGAGTAACTCCGCCAATTTACCTCCATAGCCTGTATCAACAAACAACTGGCGCATAGCAGGGTTCAGGAGAAGAGCATTTGCAACGCATCGTAGGGCAGCTCGCCGCACATCGGTCGTTTCTCCCGTAACACCGTACCTGGCTAGCAATTCTATTCCCTGCAAAATATTTAGCAGTCGAAGCAAGCTAGGAGTACTCGGTTCCTAGGTAGTACCTCTTTAGAATAGATTGGGCCTGCATTATCAGGATTGGTGCCATGCTGCCTCAGCTCCAACAGGGTTTGTACCCGTTCTATAAGGTGCATGCCATATTGTAAGAAGCTTGATCAGGACTATTCTTTTCTTTGTACTTACGCTGTGATGTGAGCGACTTCTCCAGCTGGTCTTGTTTTAGCAACTCCACCAACTGGGAGACCCGTTGCAGTTTAGCTAAGCATAGTCTGTTAGTCTACGTCGACATGATGGCAGTTTCCACATACCTGCACCTTGGAGCATGCGAAACTCCATCTTTTATGTTGTTCGAAACTTGAACTCGGCAGAGAAGCAACCGGATTCCTGTGTCCCGTGTGGCTTTGTATGAATAGCACACCCCCTGGTAGTCCACCCAAACTTGGGCCCCGCTTGATTATAGCTGGTGACCTTCACGACCGCACAAACCTCAGCGTTCCAGTAATCTGAATGGTTCAAAATAGTAACACTCTCTTGATAAGTCACGCTGGAGCGCAAGGTTTAGAGGCCCTGGAACAAGTGATGTAAAGGTTTCCGGCCTTGGATCCGCGGGGATGGTTCTTGCCAGAAGCTAAAGCCGGTGGATCGGTGAATAGAGGATCGGAGAGGTGCGATAAAGCAGGAGAACCCCACTCAGGCTCACAAATGTGCAGTATTTGTATCTCCACAAGTATCGATGGAAGAAAAGTATGTACTGATATAGGTAGATTTCTCTGCGCCCTGTCGAGGAGGGAATTCTCATTTTTTCGAGAATGTTTCCTATTAAAGACACGAGCCCAGACCCATGTTTCGAGCCCAAATATCTAGACTGGTTCTATCATTAAATGATTCATTTGTTTGTTCTATTTGTTTCCAACTTCCCGCCCGGATACCAGTACTAGTGCCTTGTCTTCTCAGGCATTAAGGCACTAAGGTATCAAACGCGGCGCTGCCACTTTACGCGTGCCTCAGCCACAGGCGCGTCCCTTTTGAGCTGCGTGGCTTGGCGCGGTTCCCAGAGGATCAAACGCTCGACAGCCCTGCTTTATCTGGGCTTCAAATCTCGCTCCAGGTTGTCTCTCTCAGGCTTGAACTAGAGAATGGACCACTCGTGATCATCGTCAGGCCTTATCGCGATGTCCTTTTTTCTTTCTCCGCTTCTGATCCCTATTTCTTAACCATTCGATCGTCAAAAATATGGTGGAGATTCTCGGTCCTGTCTCTGCTCGTCCGCCGACTCCACCAAGGACATCATCTTTTATGCTGTCTGAGAAAGATCGAAGGGAAGACTCTCCGGCCATTGTGCATACGCCTCGTGACTCTCCTTTCTCTGTCAATGGTTCGACCGGGGCCCCCTCGACCCGTCAGTCCAAGCGCGTGAACTTCTCGCCATGGACTAAATATATCAAACCTCCGACTTTCACGAATTCCACCGCAAAATCGCGACCTGAGCTGAAAGTTCTCCCCCCGTCAAACGAACTCAAACCCGCAAAGTCGATTCTCAAGACGACGAGCTCGCACGCTCCAGCCGATTCCCCTTCCTCCGCTCCTCCCATTCCCGACACGTTCGCCATGCTTCTTGAATCCATTCTCCAGCAATTAGCTGGCGACACCGTCAGCTCCAGACTCGATGCATATATGCAATTCTTCGGAGCGCTAAGGGCATATGAAGGGCTTCCTGGGGAGCAGGAAGTCATTGCGAAGTTGGGCACAATTACGCATTTTATACAACGAGACATCAGCAGAGACCTGCCGACTGGAGGACCTTTGGACACCAATCTTGTCATCCAAGCGCTGAAACTGGCTGTTGCTCTTGTCTGGCACAATGAGATATCTGCGCGACTGTCGGACGAGTTCAAGGCATTCCTTATCGATCATTCGATCGATTGTCTGCAAGATGCCAAAGTGCCCAAGTCCGTGATCACACATTACTTATCTGTCTTGGCTACACAAAACTTTAATACAAAAATCATGACCAATGCCAGGGTGATACGCCTTCTCACTGTCTTGAACAGTCTGACTAGCCGTGTCAATGGAAATGCAATTGTGTCTCAGCGGTTGAGTATCTACTCTCGTGTTCTCGGTCAATCCAAATCGACATTTGTCTCTCATGCAGCGCTGTGGATGGAGCATTTAATTTCGGGACTACTTCATCATATGAAGGATACTCGCCTCAAAGCTATTTCTGTCGGCTTCCAGACCTCTATCACATCTGGCCCCAATCCAACGCTATCAAAAACCGTCCGGGATGTGCTTGGAAGATTCATAGACAAAGGCAGAAAGATGGTAACTGAAGTCTGCGAGAGGATGTCACGGATGATGAACAATCCCGAGTCCGGTATACATGTACCGCAGGTCTGGGGCGTGATTGTACTGCTTCTGAGAAGTAAAAAGTTCAACGTTGGCCAGTGGGAACATTTCAAAGAATGGGTGCTGGTTTTGCAAAGGTGCTTCAATTGCAGTGACTCTTCAATCAAAGCCCAGGCTATCCTCGGTTGGAATCGATTTGTTCTGGTCGTTGGCCCGAGCGATACAACAAGCCCTTCTATACTCAAGATGCTGAGCAAACCGATCATGTCCCAGTTCGACCGCAAGAAGCACGACAAGCAACCGAGCCAGCTGGCACTCTGCAGTTATTACAATCTACTATACTATGCCTTCCGTCCGTCTGCAACTTTTGAGCACCTGGATGTTGTTTGGAAAGAGTACATTGCCTCGCCCTTATCGACCGTGTTCGCAACAGTGCCCGGCATGCATGATCGACTCGCTCACGTGCTGTCCAGCATGTTCTGGAGCTCGCACCCAAAGCCCTGGGTAGAAAACAAAGTCAATGAGAGCAACAAGCTGGATCCGGAGGAGTTACCTTCTATTGATAGCAGGTGGCTAAGATCCAGAATCTCATCAATACTTGATGTTCTCGAGAGTATCTTCAAAGCGCCAATCTGGACTGATAACTTCGAACAGTCGCATGTTGGCGCTGCATGGCTGAATTTATCCAGGGCCTTGGCGTTCACCTTCAACAAAGAGATTACCCCAACTCCTGAGTCAATGCAGACCGTGGCTCACGTACTGGTTTTTCTTAGGCGGATCTGGACTACCGGGCCAGACGCGCTCGGCGCAAAACAAGAGGATGACTCCATGGACACTTTCTTCGAGCGGTTTGGGTTCTTGTCCACTGCGATGATCCACTCCCTAGGAAGTGCTCGATTCACGGAGAAGCTTGTTCTCCGGACCTCTGACTACTCGTTCCAAGCTGCTACTACGCCAACCCATCGCCATTCGAGAGCAACCGCCAATTTAAGCACTCCGACCTTGCATTACCTCCGAATTATCAGTGAAATGTCTGTGATTACGGTGCCAAGCAAGGCGTATTCTCATATGGTCAAGAATGTACTTGAGGCAACATGCAGTGATAAAGTCTCTCGAAGCTCGCGCTTAGAATTACTACAACAATGTTCCAGTCTCTACGATGAGTACAGTGACTCTGACTTCCCCTTGGGCCCCTTTTTGGCACAGACCGTCTGGGAGTGTACGGCACAGTCAGCTGCAGATTCTTTGCGCTCACTCCCAATGGAGACTGCGCGAGAACGCGATGGATCCGTTACCAGAGACTATGAAAACGTTGTGAAAGTTCTTTCAACGGGATTGAATTACTATCGCAACTTTCAGGTATGGAATGAGCTGCTTGACTCCCTCATTCGTGTGGTGAGAACCGAGAGAAGTGACCAGGCAATCACACTCATGATCATTGAGCCTCTTGCCGAGTCTATCATGAAGGGTGGTGCCCGGAAGTCTTACTTGCCATTGGCGTCTATCCTCAAGCACTTGCTTTCTATTACCCATTACCAGCAATTTGAGAGAGAGAACAATGAGAGCCACTTGCCGTTCCACAAACTGGTTGATCTGGTTGGGCGCACCCTGTTGGATTCCTATGAACATTTCGACCCCTCAGAAACGAGCGGTATGGCGAACTTCATTGAATCCTTAACATCCCTCTTAGGCTCAGGGAGTTCATCTGTTCGGTCTATCATGTTGGAAAGTCTTCAGCTACCCCTGGCTATTTATCTGAAAGATGAGGACAAGCGACTGAGCGTGGAGAGTGGTGTGGAGAGCAGGATTCTCACTGCAGTAAGTATCAGAAGCAAGGGGTTTCGGACATACTCTAACCCTTGTATAGTGTCGCGCACTCTCATCGGCTGTTCTCAATATCCTACAGGCATCTTCCCCCCACAATGCCCCTTTCCTGCAAAAGTTCGAAGATATCGTCTACGCAGGTCTAGATTCTTCACACATATCAGTAAGAAGAAGATTTTATGACTTCTGGAATTCTACCTTCGGTTCACAGAGATTTTTATCCCGCCCTGAAAGGATAACCCATGCGCTGGAGAGCTTGGAAGCTCTCATCAAGCATCAGCAGGCCACCACACCTTTGGAAGAATCGAAGGTATGTCGTGTCATAACGAGCCATAGCCAACTCATGCTAATCCTTCGAAGCCTGGCGCTCAGATGAGTACTTCCGACGAACAGGAAGCCAAGAACAGCCTTGTGGACATGTCAGCCAAGTCACGGATCTCTTTCATCCTAGACAATCCGGTCGACTCGGGCTTGAACTCGTCGCCTGTAACCGGGGGCTCAGACCGTGCAGTCACACGAGTGCGCACAAAGGAGCTTCAGCGGGAACGAGCTTCCGAAGCTGACAGTCAGGATGTCGAGCAACATGTTGCTGTTCCTCACCCAGACCCTTTCATATCAGGCCCAGAAGACGGTAACAAGCGCAGCGAGTTGTTCTCAATGATTGAAAGCCTCCGGTCTTCTTCCCCACCGAGCAATACACCCAGAGATATCCATTTTATGACACCGCCGCACTTGCGCCACCTGCATCACTCGGATACAGATGCAGGGACCCCGCAAACACCTCCTTTGCCGCCTGTGTCGGCAGAAAACGAATATAACTACCTTGGCTCGTCACCTACTCCAGTTTCAAGAGGCCGGGCGCAGTTGAGCGACTCACATGTGCCACCACCCCCAACATCTGCGCCAGAGGCCTCCTTGTTGGACACCGAGCCTCGATCATCACCTCCAGAACTCACTTCACTTTGCGCAGATCATCACTCTCTTACTCCTGGCTCCTATCCTAGTAACGGGACACCTGTTAATCTTGAGACACCCACGACCACGCCGGGTAAGAGCAAGAAGGCAAAGAAGAAGGCCAGGCGCTCCGCCAAGCTCAAGAAGAAGTCAAATTCTGAGCTCAATCAGACTGAATACGTCACTCAGGACGCTCCTAGCGAGGTCGCAGACCAGCCTATGACTAAACGCCTCCGCTCTTCTACTGGCAAGACCTCTGATTCTCCTCTGCAATCCACAACCGAGAAGCAACATTCAGGAACTGCCACAGAACCCAATAAGGAGACACGTCATACGCCCTCCACAAGGGCCTTCGCCTCGACCAACGCGGTCGGTCCGAAGACTAGGCCCAAAGTGGAGGAGGACTTGCCTCAAAATGTCGAAGTCATCGAGTCCCAGGCGGAAGAACCCAGCGGTGACTCCGGCTTGTGCAACGATGATGTTGATATGGAAGACCAGGTGTCATCCCAATTGGAGCAAGATCTGGAGCTTGCCATAGATAAAGATGATGTTGCGGGAGGTGAAGCATCGATGGAAGCTTCGCATGAGCCCCTACCATCGAGGAAGAGAAAACGGGAGGTGGAAGAGCACACGCCCCAAAAGAAGGAAAGACGGCGCTCTTCTAGGCTCACAAAGACGCCCGCTGCGGCTGAGGAAGATGATGCCGACATGACTTACTCCAACGAAATCTTGCCAACCCCGCAAGACCTTGAGTCGTCGCCTGCCGAGTCTGCACCGAAGCGACGGAAACATGACACCAGGTCTGAGGCTACTAGCACGACTAGATCGGCCGCTAACAGCCAAGCATCAGAGCCTGTTAGCTCGAAGGACAAGCCTTCTGAAAGTCAAGACAAGTCTCAGAAGAGAAGGTCTTCTCGTCTAAGTGGCCAAGCTGCGCCGCCTATACCCGAGGAGAGCCCCGTTCAGAAGAAGTCGAAGCAATCGCCTCGGCCTTCTCGTCCACGCAAGCAAGACAAAGTCAAGAACACGGAAACTATACAGGAGGAGAGTGATTCCCAGGAGACCACAGCAGAAGACGGGCCAAAGGAGCCAGCGTATGAAGAGGTGTCCGACCACCTCGACGATGTCCAGATGGCTTCAAATGCTACAGTGGTTCCCGAGGTAGACCCGGAGACACACGAGCCTGAGGAGTCGGTGCAACCTGCGCCCGAAGCTCAGGAGGAAGTCCCCTCGACGACCCAGCCAGTGCCTGTCGAGAATCCGCAGCCTGTGGAATACAACAACATCCAGATGACCGATGCGCACCCAACGGCAGAAACCGCTCCCGAGCCGCAGAAGACACCATCTTCGAGCCGGGAGAAGCACTCGGAGAAGAAAAAGAAGAAAACCCGCGCCTCATCCCGCGCTGTCACTACTCAAGCAGAAAGCGAGACCCCAACCGAACCGGCCTCGGTCAAGTCCGAGGCCGAGATCGCGAACTCGCTCCGCAAGGTCCTTGACGACGTCAAATTGGCCAAGCTGGACCGCCAATCTCTCAAGGAGATTGACGACCTGTTGTTCGATATTCGGGTGGAAACACATGAGGCGATGCGGAGGAATACAGGTTGAAAATTGAACCTTTTCTTGTGTTCTTGCATAGCGAAGGCGTTTTTTTTTTTTTTTTTTTTTTCCGCGGGGGTATTTATTTATCTTAGGTACTATATTATACACCCATATCTTTCTATGCGTCAAAGGGGGTTGCTTTTGTGTCTCTGGCGGGGGATGGGAAAAGATCAAGATTTGTTGTTTTTGCTTCTGGTTTCCTTCTGATTCACCATCCTAGTGTTAAATTGTTTTCAGTGCCTTTGTGTATCTGAATACTCAGATTAGGAAGAGGTTTTGTACTATGTCAGCGGACTGGGTAACGAAGAAGGTTCCACATTTTTAGGTATATTTTATCTAGGCTTATGACAGGTGATTCGCGCTCAATGGGGGTAGTTGACCTAGCTCCTTCTCGTTACGTTGGATGTAACTGAAGAAAACCGGTGCTTCTCAGAAAATATAGCCGGAGAGCGAATGAAGGTGTTCAAGAGCACAATAAGAGAACAAAAAGTGTTCAGGCAAAAATGATAACGGCCCGAGCCGCGGATCGAACGCGGGACCTCTCGCAGATATGCTTGGGTTTGGAATCCCTAAGCGAGAATCATACCACTAGACCACCCGGGCTTGTTATGACATTTGCATGTAATTGACACACTATGCTTCCAAAATTCTATCATCAAGTCCAACTTCCGAGCCTTGGTGCCTATAGACTCATGACAATCTCCGACCTGGGATATTCTCCACGTTAGGATCAAACCATGCACTATGCACAAGGCGACGGAAGTCCCAGCTTCTCTTCTATGGATAGAGAGCGAATCAATACCGGGAATGAATCCAAGCAGTGTGAGGACAGGAGCATTCTTCCCACCCAATTAGAAATCAGCAGAAGCATAACTACGACCGGGATTCTACCACACTGTACGGATCAGGACCAGCCATTCTCTATCCATGATTTCTAGGCCTCAGCCAAACTCTTGGCTTCCATACATACGGACATACCTATCACATATACGATTGCAGTAGTAGTAGTGGACCCTGCTGCCACAGATAAGCACAAACCGCCTTGGCTGCATCAATCTACACCGGTCTCTTGCTCGCTGCCCAGACTAGACAGCCACAGCCTTCCTCCCATGCTAGATGGATGCAGTGCAGCAGCTCTGCATTTTTCAGTATTAATCCATGCACCTTATGCCTTAGTTCTATAGTCACAGCCTCAAAAAGGTCTGTGACCGATTTACCAAGATAAAGAATTACCCGTTTGAGTGAGAAGGGAAACATAGTTAATGCTGGCTATCTAGATTAGGAACATATGTCCATCTGCCTTGTCTCTGCACTCGCAGTTACGCGCGCGCGGAGCAGGGCTTGAAATTACCACGAGGATGAATGACTCTGTCTTGTCGCGTAGTGACCAACGAACAAAATCGACCTACTCGCAAATGATACAAAGAATCAGTTGAGGTGGGGGGGGGAGGAGAAATTCTCCAAATTTGGTGTCGCTTAACTTTACTGACTTTATACTTCCCAAACTTCCCGCTAAAGGTATGCATGCACTGCCAACTTCCACCGATCTATCGATCTGCGCATAGCAAGATACTAAAACCGTGGATAGACTTTTCCATAGAAGCAAGTAAAAAATCTCTCCGAGGAAGATCAATTGCATCAAGGACAGCATGTTTCCTCCCGCCTCTTCAGGAGGCTGAGAGCGAGCGAGCGAGCGGTGGGCGGAATTTGGGGGAGGGGGGGTTTAAGTGGCAGTAGTCCTCCTCCGTCCAGTCAGAGTTTCGTCATTTGGATGGGAAAGGGAAATAATGCCGGATTGCCTTTTGTACACGGCTTCTTTCTCTTCTTTATCTGCTTCTGCAACGGACAAAAAAGAGCACACTGAGGAATTCTCCATGTCTTGTATCCGTGAGGAAGAGAAGGGGCTGAGAGGGTTCTAACTGATTTTTCCAGCCAAGGTTGCGCTGCTACGCACTCGTCTTGCACCCAAACTGCCGGGTCGGTATGTACGCTCGACCATAGGGGTTTATCATCTGATTTGCGTTGCGTCGTGCGTGGGGGTTAGGGGTGCCAAAATTAACACGATCCCCTTGGCTACCTTACTATCTGCTATCTGCGATCTGCCTCTCCACCTTTTCTCTCGTGGTTATCAAATTTATTCCGCTGCTTTGAGAGATCTTTGTGAGTTGCATGTACAACAAGCACGCCTCTGGTAGCATCTATCTACAACTCCTCGATCTTTCCCGGAGAAAACGACCGTCCTCACCGCTTCACACAAGTTGCAAGGTATGTACATGGCTTTCATGATTGATTCCGTGATCAATATCCTGTCCTGTCGGTTGCTCACGAGATGGCGAACTAGGCGCACCCTGATTAGCTTGGCCTTTAGAGAAAGCTGATGCAAGGTGACCCAGCATCAGCCATGGTTGACGTCTCGTCGGCCGCCATTCTCGGCTACTTGGCCCCCGTCTGTCTTGCCTTCTTCGTCTTTATTGCTTGGTATGTGGATCGTGTTTCCATCTGTCATTTGTTTCTTCTTTAGTGGGTGTCCGGATTTTGACTTGGATGCATCAAAACAAAAGGATCTGCGTGGAGGTCAGACGCCGCGAGCGTACCCGGAACCTGCACAGCAACGATGCTGAGACTGCTCCCTTGGGCTCCAGCCGCGCGGTCATCTCTAGCCATGACGTGGAGCGATGCTTTCCGCAGATGAGGTTTAGTGACTGGCTCAGTGCCAGAACCAGGTGCATGCCCGCGAAGGAGACCACCGAGGCGAGGGTTTCTTCCGTCGCAGCTGATACTACCTCTGTCTTTGTCCTTGAAATCGCCCCGGTCAACGACAGCCCACGCGCCGAGGACATGTCTACCGATGCACCTCGTCCGGTCTCTGGTGGTGGCGAGACAACCCCTACTGGTTTTGACATCATGCAGGCTTCCCCGGGTACAGGGGAGAGCTTCGACATGGCAGACTCCAGCAGAGAGTGCGTTATCTGCATGGAAGAGTTTCACGGGCCAGACTACATTCGTCCGTTGACGTGCGGTCATATATTTCACGTGTCTTGTCTTGATCCTTGGCTAACCCGCCGCCATGCGTGCTGCCCCCTGTGCAAGACTGATTATTGCAACGCTCGGGCTCCTCGCATCGGGTGGCTTCGTGGTGGATCGGGCCCAACGGTTCCGCAGGCGGTTCTGATCCGTACTGATATCGTTCCGCGTTTCTGAGGTACCTCTTCAAGATCGCGCAACCAACTTTTTGCGAGTGAAGACCGTGATTTCCCGCTAGATGTTGTGAGGCGCAAGAAGGTAGCTGACCATGGACACTTCAGAGGGAGTGGCGATTTGCTTTCGCATAGCACATAGACCTGATTCGTGAGGCGTCGTTGCGTGGTGTTCTGGATCCGGGATGGATAAATACTTGATCCCAAATTTGATATCCTCATGCTTCTCAGTTCTGTTGCGTCAGAGTGAATTCGAGGCTGGTAGGCGATGTAAATAACTCGTTAGCATTTCACGCTACCATATGGATCTGCTTCAGCTCTATTCCCTCCTCGAACGTGTATTGACCTTCGACCTCATAAGAGCGATAGGAACGGACTCTATGCAGGTCTAGGACCCGGCTCGGATACCCAGCGGTCGTTCTTATGATAGCCTCCTCACTGGCCCGTCGGTTACCAAGATTATCCTCGTCGGGCTTTCCTTTGATACTCGTGGTGCACTGGTCGAACTTCCCTTTCGGGGCAGGAGAGAGATGAAACGGATGCCAGTGTCCCGGGTTTCTCCTGCTTTGCGTGGAACGCGATGAGCTGGAAGGATTTATACCATGCCAACGAGCATGCTGGCCATGCGCCCTGTTCGTCTTCTGATACATTTTCGAGCTGAACACCCTCCGAATCAGCGGCGACAGACATACCATATTTGCGACATAAATTGCAGTGCTCGCCTCCCGTATATACCAAAGTTGATAAGTGGTCGTCAAGGGGGAAGCGAAATTGAAGACCTTGTTGAGAATCGCAGCGGCGATGGTGAAGACCCCCAAGCTCATGACGCCCGCCAGCATGATTTTCTTCCCCCTCCTCATCTGAGCCTTCCGCAGCAGAGGAAATGGCAGCGCGAGCATGGCAGCATCGGAGGAGACGTTGAAGATCGCTTGGGTAATGGAGTAGTTCTGGTAGGTCGCGCATTGCATGTCCTGCACCGGCATGGCCCAGTACTGCGAGAATGGCCGGCAGTAGACGGCATAGTACGTGACCATGATAGCGAGGAAGCCGACGGCAATGAATGCGGCTATCATGTTGACATACATGCGCAGCAGCCGGAAATTCTGGGTGAGCCGCCAGAACATGGTCAGCATGCAGATCTTGACTCCCCAGGTGGAGAATAGCATGCACTGCTCGAGGCCAATGACGATCTTGCTCCCAAAGATACGATCACGCACTTCTTGTGGGTTGGACATGATCTCATCATGTTGTGCCGGATCGAAGAGATTGGACGCATAGCGGGCGGAGACTTGAATCAGAACCAGCAACGTTGTATAAACCAACTGCCTCACCCATTCCGTCAGTCAACTGCTCCTCCGTCCTTGCACGGGCCTCGGACTTACAAACGTGACGCTCATCACATAGTCCTCAACTGTATCAGGCGCGTTAGTGCTCACGATCATTCGACAGTCTTGGCTGCGTCATACAGTACAGGCGCTTGATCGAACCGGTTGCGATGACACGGGAAACTCTTCGTAGGTCAGTGAGGGCTCTGTGAAGGAACCATACCCTGTTCAAGTTCACGTGATGGGGGTTCTTGGTACTTACATCCTGCCAATGTATAGCACGATTGCGACGCTCCAGAATATAATTGCTTCGGACAGGAGCTGATAGGGGGGAGGTGAGAAGTCACCCATGTCGTCTTCTTCTCAGAGTCGGGGTAGTCCCCAGTGCTCCTTAACCCGCCCGCCGTGGTTTCGACGGTGCATACCACACCAGCGGGCCAGATGGTGTGCGGCTGAGAGACATATATAGATAGCAACGCATCGGCCACAGGAGGAGCCCTTGCACGCCCTTGCACGCCCTTGCACAGCAGGGCCATGTTATCGGCACGTGAAGCAGAGACTCCGAGGACGCCACATGCAGAGCTCAGAACGAGGGAGATAATGAGATTACATGCTGCATCGGAGAGACCGGAATTCCTTGCCTGAGTTGGCGACAGGACGCAAGGGGATGGACAGCTTGTTGAAGGGGGGGGACTCGACTCTCGACCTGACTAGCGATTCAGGTGCCAGGCACAGGACATTGCACATCTGCTCTATATTCAAGGTGGATTTTCGAAGGAAGTGCAATGCGTACATTGTTCGCTTCCCCGGCCGGTCATTCTTGTGGCCGTGCTTTGGACGGTTGGGCGGGAGGTTCAAGGTTCAATCGAGGGATTGCCGGTTGTGCGATTGGAGAGAAGGCAACCAGGGTGGCTAATGAGGTATGACCATGCTGTATATTCAAGCGTGACTCCAATTAGATTCGACAATGCACGTCTCAAGGGTGCTATGCCGTTGTCGTAAGCTGCCATTCCCATTTCGTGCCGATGACAAGGGTTGTTTATTGTAGATGATTCCCGCGGCACCAAAATATATAGATGAAAGCCAACCATGAGAGGGCAAAACCTATCGAGCAGCGCATGTTCCTAGGCACGGATATATACATTTATCTGATTCAACCACCTCGCCTAGGTATACAATGACATAAGTCAAAAGCACTCTCTGTAGACTGCAAAGAGATTTAAAAAAGAGCCTAAACACGAGGGTTCTATCAGCGGCCTTAGATCAGAGCCGAACAACACAAAAAAGAAATGCGCCAAGCGAGACTCGAACTCGCGTCCCAACCTAATCCTATGAGAATGGGAAGGTTGGATCCTAACCACTAGAAGATTGGCGCTGTGAACCACTGGACCATCTGGGCCGTTGTAGTTATTGGGTCCATAACTCAACGGGCCTTATGCAGATCCCTGGAACTGAATTTTCACCTCAATTTGCCACCAAGGAACCATCTATCGCGAACCTAATTTGATAAAAAAACCCCCCTTAACCGTCTTTGATCATAGGAAGTCCTCAATTGCGTGTACGCTTCGATTTATGGGGGTGCTTCGTGCATTTGAGTTGCGATGTGCTGGATTTATCGCGACTTCGGTCGAACGCTGCTAAGGTCGTATGGGGCTGTCGGAAGTAAAGCCTGCCACTGTAGGCGAGATTCAAGGGTATTGAGATTTGCGACAAGAACAGATTTCTTTCTTAAGAAAAGTTTATTTGCAGAGGAAGAAAAAGCCACGTAAAAAAGTGTGGAGCCTGATATGAATTGTAGGGCTAGCAATTTCTGTCCGTACCATGGGAAAGACGAGACCCTATTTCCGCGTGGGTATTACCCCAAATGACATAGACTGTGCGGTATTCCTACAGACGCCGGAAGTTTACAAAGACAATCCAATGAAAAGACCTTAGAGGTGTGATATATTATTTACAATCTATACTTGGTAGGTCATAACCAAGTTCTTATGGACATGCCCAGTAGCTCGCCCATGTTCTGCCCTGGATACTTCACAACCAGAGAATCTTTCTACCATTCTGGGCTGCATATCACCACAATCAAAATTGCACATACTAGACAACGTTGCACATTGCTCTTGATGTATATATCCTAGTAAAGTCTGAGAGATAACGAGAATGCTAGCCTGCGATGAGATCATCCAGCACCATCCCACACATGCTTACTCCTTTCTGCCCCCAGCCGCTGAGCCCCTGATATAAGGCTCCAGAGGGAAGACCTGAGCCTCAGGTGTAACTCCATCATATAGCTGCTTCCAAGTTCCAACCAATGGCTCGGGGGTTTCCCATGCATACTCGGGGTCGCGCTGCCAAAGGCGGACAAGATGGCGCCTTGATAGTCTATCAGCCGATTGCTAAAAAAAAACAAGCCTGTACCATAGAAGGTGGATACTCACTGCTGCTCCGGGGTGTCCTGAAACCCATCTCTAGCATGGAAGATGCTCAGGTTATTGATGTACTGAATGTCACCCTTGCGGAAGTCAAGCCCGACTGCGTGCTTCTCGGCCAAAAAGTGCAACGAATCGAGGGCCTCCGCATGCGCCTCAGTGATTGGAGGAATATTCTTGGACCTGGGCAGGTCCTGGAATCCCGTGAAGCTGCGTCGCGCATATTGAATCAGGACGCGCTCAGGATGCGTGCCAGTAGCTGCCTGATGGAAGAGTAACGGGCGCTCGTGATATGGGTTCTGAGGATTGCCGAATCTGCCACCAGAAAGTCAGCACAAATGCACCCTCGTCTTTTCACTTTAATTGATAAAAGCGATGCAGTACCCGTCAAGAGTCCACTTCTCTGCGAGCGTACGAATGAGGTCAGGTCTCGTCTCCGCCAGTTCATTGTACACCCGCCAGCTACTGGCTAGCTTGCTCTGGCCGCCGGCCGCGGCCGTATCGAGCGCAAACAGGGAGATGATATCTCCCGCATCAGTGTGAAAGACTTGTTTGTCGGTGGTATACGCTGGCGCCCCGATGCGGCCTTTGCTCTGCTCTTGGGTGCTCAAGTCTTTAATGTGATTGAGCATCACGTCTGCTGGCGTACCGTCATAGGACGAGTCCTGGCGCCCGCGGATCGGGGCAACATGTGCGGCGAGTCCCACATAAATGATGATGTTATCTTCGCGCGAGTACCTGTCGACCGGCACACCGCTGACAACCTTGAATCCGTGTCCGTTGTGAAGCTCCCGCGAGATATCACGTAACGTTGAGTGCAGCGCAGGTAGAGGGAAGGTCCCTGGATCAATGAAGCCAAGGGGTTTGTTCAACGCTATAAGCAGCAGTGTCAGAGAGTATTCAAAGAGCTTAATCTGCAATGTAAGGATTAAGGGAGCATGTACACTTGAAATGCCGCACTGCAGCGTCAATCTCCTCGAGATTCGCCTCGGTCAGGACGTAAGTCCAGTTATACCGCTCTGCGATGTCTTTGCCCTCCCAGACTAGATCTGACTCAAGCTTTGCCGGAAAGCCAGAAGGAAGCTCAGTAGGAAGGGTCTCAGTGCGTAAGCGACGCTCAGTGCGAGCATGCCAATTGTCCACGTCGGGGGCGTACTGAATATCAGGTTGTTGAGCGGTGACTGTCACAGTGGTCGTCATGTTGGGCCGACGTTGATCGATGAGATACTGCTTTATCACAGCGAGCAATTCAGGGGAATGTGATCAAAGTGCAGTGCATCTTCGGTGCTTTTGAAGTAGGTGTAATGTCAACACCGACCCCGCGCGGGCTCTGATGGTGCAATCATCAACCATTTTGGCTGCTGATGACGATTGCTCCAATCAAGATACTGTACTTTCTCAGCCTATATTTTCAGAAATGCCTTAAGCTGTATCAGACCAGTCATAATGGACTCTTGCAAGCTCTTGAAGACAAGGAGCAGATGTTGCCAGATCGGACGTCTGTCACTTTTTCGAGACTGCGGATGGGTTAATATGCTGGGTGGATCAACAATAGCAGCAGTCGTTCCTTTTGATAACTCATGCTACTGAAACAGCAGTAGTGAAAGGCTCCAGTCTTCCTTGTGAGCAGTCTCAATATCGTCCAAGCTGGTTCCAATGGAGGCATCATGTCTGTTTTGCTAACAATATAAAGCGCCCTGAATGTCCTGCACTATGTAGCATAATTCTAAAATAGGCAAGAGGTTATTCGCATAGCTGTATGCTGACCTAAGCCGAGAAGGGCCCCACGGTGACGCTGCTGCCCCGCCCGTTCAGGCGCATCCAACAACAGTCCCCCGCATTGAAGAACAGACAGAAGAGAGAGAAACGCTGTCTTGCTACGCATTCGAGTCACCCTTCCTGACTAGTCCCTCCCCCCAAACAAATATCATCTGATACATTCTCCATTTACAAAGATGGACCGTTCCAACAAGCCCTCCGCCATCGGGGTGGGTGCCTCCATCCCTCAGCCCACCGTCAACTTCCACGACAACAAGGTCCAGGCCACCCTGCCCACTGGCGAGTCGGTCACCGTTCACCTGTATGGAGCGACCGTCACATCTTGGAAGCTTGCCAATGGCAAGGAGCAATTGTTCGTCAGCGAAACGGCTCACCTGGATGGCTCCAAGCCCATCCGCGGTGGTATCCCCGTGGTCTTCCCGGTAGGTCCAATCCCAGCGACACCCAATCCCCCAACTAAACAACTGGTGTCTAAACGGGTGCCGCGGCCGTGGCTCACTGCAGGTTTTCGGCCCTCCCCCTTCGAATCACGCTACGTCCTCCCTCCCGCAACACGGCTTCGCACGGAACTCGAACTGGGAGTTTCTGGGCAAGTCCTCGTCCGAGTCCCTCGGAAAAGACCGCAAGGAAGGAGATGACGCGGTCAAGTTGGACTTCGGGCTGTCGCACCCCATGCTGAGCGAGGAGTTTCAGAAGGCGTGGCCCTACCAGTTTGGTCTGGTGTACAGTGTCACCCTGACCAAGGAGGGTCTCGAAACATCCCTGCAGGTGCAGAACAAGGGCGAGCAGAACTTCGAATTCCAGGTTCTGCTGCACACTTATCTGAGCGTCGAGGTGCGTTCTCAGACACCCCTGATCAGTGCAAGTATCTTGCGAGAGGAGAGACTGACAGAAGGCAATATAGGACATCTCGCAGATCCGCGTCAAGAACCTCCAGTCCAAGGAGTATGTCGACAAGACCCAAGGTGGTGCCGTTCAGACGGAAGCCTCTTCTGCGGTTGAGATCGACAAGGAGACCGATCGGGTGTACAAGTCCCTTGATCCGAAGGTTCCGATTGAGGTTACCACGGTCTCCGATGATCAACCCCTGTTCTCCATTACCCGGGAAGCCCTGACCGATGTTGTGGTGTGGAACCCCTGGATCGAGAAGGCCAAGGGAATGGCCGACTTTGGTCCGGATGAGGCTTACAAGAACATGATCTGTGTCGAGGCCGGCTCCGTCGCTGGGTGGCAGACGCTGGAGGCGGGAGAATCCTGGGAGGGCGGCCAGACTATCCGGCCGAGGCTATGATTTGCCGGATGTTGCCCGTCGATCGATGCATCGATGTTTAAGCGAGCTAAGTTGCACATGAAGATAGAGATAAATACGCCGTGAACGTGTACATGAATCAAGTCCTTTGCCCCGCAGATGCAGGTGTATTCAAAAATGATCTCAAAGCAAGGCCTTTGTACTGATCCATAGGTCCATGACCTAGTTCTTCTCGTGTTGACCAAGTAACACTCGCGACAAAGCCTGAAGAAATGTCCACCCCCTGAAGTGCAGAATGGAAAACACACCGTGCTCAGCGAAATATTGCTCAGGGAATAAGGAGAATGTGAGCAGAGCATACGGGTCCTGGCCAAGATTGAGTCGATGCGAGCATTTAAGTTCCGCGAAGGAAATGCCTTTCTCCTTCCCAGGACCAGCATCCGAGCGCCGCAATCTTTCATTTGGAAGCGCCCTAGCCACCTCGATCTTCGTCTGACGATCCGACAACAGCCCTGTATGGCCTAAGTTTCAGGGCTGTTGCATACTAAGTCGTACGCAAATCCAAGTTTCGTATAGAGGAAGCACAGTCATCAAGTGCCCAACGGCTCGTAAAGTTTTGAGGCGACCCATCTATCGGATTGTCGAATGCATTTGGATTAAGGTATCGGCACCGTAATTGTCTTTTTCGTGTGAAGAGATCACTCAAAGCACCGACAAGCCTCTCCTGGTGCGCTCTAGGTGATTTTGACGGATGACCCAGCAGTTAAGCCCCCAGATAATGTGATAACTGAACACGAAAGGCAGGGATAAAAGGAAAAAGAAGACCAACACCGACTGGGGGACCATTGTCAGTGTGGAGAGAGGTGGTAGAGGATGGTCACGTCTTATGGAAGAATTAAATCAAAAAACTAGACAGGTTCAATAGTTTACCATCAGCTCCGTTTTATACAACGATGGTGTATAGTACGGAGTATACTAGTGCGTATACAAGAGCTGGTCAGATGGGTCATGCGAGGATGATACGAGATGACCAATGAGACGGGAACAGCACCGCGTAGCGGGGTACCTAGTAGCTGCATCGAGCGTCGACTTCTATAAGTGGAAGTCATGGCACCCACCAGGTTCAATGTAGATGGCTGTAACCATTCAGGGTTTATTAGAAAATTATTCGGGTATTACCTGGAATCCGGAAGCGGAAGTGGCTTTTCCCACCCGTGACCCTGGTCAGGGTACTTGTGCCGCGGCACTATAGCTTGTGTCTGTTGTGTGCAGTGAAGTGGTATTGCTCTGATAGCAGCTTAAGAAAGTGTGCCCCTTTTTCACTACTTCATGTCATAACTCTATACAAGCTGGAGAGCTACCACTAATCGGACAGCATCTATTATATTGTCCCTATCGATGAAGGTTAGGCTTTCTATGGTAGGTTCCATACCACTGTGATGGACCCCGGCCTCTAGCGGCGAGAGATTCGCTCGCAGGAAGGAGATTACTTGCGGTGACTACCCTGAACAGTCTATTAATGCATTCAATGGTCATGGGCACATAATTTCGTCAGCCACAGGCGCATCTTCAAAACACCATGCGAAGTTATGCACCGAAGCATCGAATGTCACCCCTCTTCCTTTCGCTGTCTGGTCTCCGTGTCCTTTCCAGATACGAGAATCAACCCAGGAAAAAGGCCCTCAGGTTGGTACGAGATCACCGCCTGTACCTCCTCCAACAAAGCGCATCCAACTGCATACATAGACTTACAACCACGAGATGCAACATCAGCGAGACCAACTGCCTGGTAAAGCTTTTCGCTGGGAAGTTGATCGCCGCCACTAACAGTAGGGGATAAACGACCCAGGGGTTGACAGTCAACGGGCTGCAGGGTTGAAAAATAGAAGTTATTTTGAGAAGGAGCGTGGTCAGTTGGAAGATTGTGATTCCAAGCTGCCAGTTAGCTACGGAAATTGTCAGAGGCTCGAGGAACGGGAAGTATCTCTGTAAGAGCCAGTGACGTGGGGGAGGCGGTGGGAGTAGATGTTGTTGCTGGGGCTCTTCGACTGTGTCAGAGTGGTCAGGGGGGGTCACTTCGTGGCGATGTTCCTCAGGAGGATGGTGAGCAGGTGTGAGTGAGGACGAGGGAGTACTCGAGAAGCGCGGGCGGAAAATGAGGTTTCGTTCCGGGCTAAGGGAGGTGGAGGTAGGATCGGCTCTAGCAGCATCCGTGCTGGCACTATCGTATGCAGAACCCCGCCGTGCACTCGGCGGTGGTTTCGTGAGGGCCCTATTCGGCGACAGGGCTTGGCGAGTATATGATGCAGCTGACGGACTTTCTACCGGGTGAATCCGGGAGCTGGGTCGCATATCCGGGCTGGTTGGGCTGGCTCGCTTCAAGCGGAAGTTTTCATTGACATTAGCCCCAGCCTGTAGACCGTTAAGTACTTCTTCTGCTGAGGGCCGGCGATCAGGGTCCACGGACAGCAAGCGCTGAAGGAATATGTAGAGCTGTTCGGGGAGTTCGGGCCTCATGCGTCTAGCATAGTCGAATCCCGACCATTGACTGATCTCTTCACGAAGTCGGTCTAGGTCCTCTTTCTCCTCGTGGATTAAGTCTGCATTGCTGTAGGGAAGCTGCGCGAAGCAGAGAAAGTACAGAATCATTCCCAAAGAGAAGATGTCGGACTTGAAAGTGAAGTTCCCGAAAGGACCATCGGGATACTCGCGCCGTAAAACTTCCGGTGCGCAGTAGGAAACAGTCCCTGTCGCCCCAGTCGACCTTCTAATTGAATCTTGAGCCTGGACCTCACCAAAGTCACTAACTAGGACCCGGATCCCATCACTGGTTTTATGCAGCAAGCAGTTGTGGGGCTTGAGATCACGGTGGATGTAGCCATTGGCGTGGAGATATCGGATTCCCGAAGTAATGTCTTTGAAGAAGGAATATATTTCCTCGAATTGGAGCTTTCGTAGCGCCCCAAGATCGTTCTCAGGATCAAGCCCGCCCCTTGACCTTCTTCTCAGACGCTCTTTGAGCTGCTGTTTTGTAGTAGGGGTCTGCACTGCACCGCAGATGTAATTGTGGAGGTCCCCCGCGTTGCAGTACTGCTGAAGTATGAACGCGCATGGCACACTGGGCCCAAAGGTAGTGATCTTTGCATTTTCCAACCACACATGCCGATAGGAGACAAGATTCTGATGCGAAAGGTGCTGTAGAAGCTGTACCTCACCTAGTACCTTCTCAAGCCACTCATGGTCATCTCCGACAGGAACTCGCTTACAGGCGTAATGGCCAAGTGAGACACCGTCCAGTACGTGTTTCACCAGAAGGACAACGCCCTTGCCGCCTTTGCCCAGAATCGTCTCTTCGACGAAGAACTTCTTGAAGTAATCCTGTGTAAAGGCCGCTGACGAAATCCCCTGACTGGTATGGACGCCGGTCTCTGGATAGCTAGGATCGATAGTCGGGCCGTCCGCGATAGCTGGCCGAACGAGACGGCGACGAGGGGACGGAGGATTGGACGAGTCCGTAGAGCCAGGTAAGCTAGCATGTAGCAGTCGAAAGTAGTCTGGATTGACAAATTCCGCCTGCGCGCCCGGGCTATTCTCATGATCACCTTGGGGTGACCCATTTTCATGCAAAGGACGATGGCAGTAAGGACAGTCGGTCAGATCGAGGTCACTGCCCCTACGATCCCCGGTGTTCTGAAGAACCAGTTGCCGTGAGTCGCGATCATAAACCACAACTGAGTCATTGTGTCGCCTACAGCAAGACAGTCCTTCACGTTAGGATCTCTGTTCTCTGAACAACCAAGAGAGAAGGGGGAACGAAAGGAAGCAGGCTTACAGCACGACATCAAGATTGCCTGATCCATAGGGAACAATGGACATGCCCTCATCCTCCATTGTCACGGGGAGAGTAGCATATCCAGAAGGCACACAAAGACATGAAAGGCCGGATAAATAGCCCAGGTAAATGCGTCGTGATATAAAGGAAATGCAAGGTATCTTCTGGCAGCTGCTACGGAGACGAGACTCTCAAATGAGGCTGGGGTAGCCCCACGTGAGCTCCGTCGGCGGTGAGGAATCTGCCCTATTGAAAAGTGTCTACGGGTGGATTACGGTGGGAAGAACCAGTCTTTTTTTGAATCAGACCACCTTGTTTCAGGATGATTGATTGATTGCTTGGATTGCTCGAAGTCTTCGTGTGAAAACACTCAGTGGGTATCTTTAAATAAGGAGAATCAGGTTGGCTGAGGCATTGATCGGCCTGACAACCAATGCTCTCCGAGCTGAAGCATAACGTGCACTGGCTAAGAACTGTCCAGGTGGCATGCCAGCGGATTTCATATGGAACCAGTGCTAGGCTCAAAAGGCCTGACGGTGTTCTGGTTCTCAAACGAGTTCGCGTCATTGACGCTTCGACGCATGTGGCTTTCAACTTCCACCCAAAGCCAAGGTATGACAAGACCTTGGGATACGTCTTGGGAGTTGTGGAGCGACATGCGCCACCAGGGGTGTACGTCTCGGGATTGATGCCAGATGACAGACGGCATCGGGGGTACTTGGTTCTTGACAGTCTTTTGACAAGGATCTCGACAATGAGAACACTTAATCGTCTTCTTCGCCACTTTCCTCATCGCTGATTTCAAGGTTCGCGATCGAGTCATCGTCGTCGTCGCTCTCGAAGCCCTCGAATTCGTCGTTGTCAGTTTCAGAAGCCTTCGCTTTCGACGCCTTCTTAGAGTCCTCTGGCTTTTCGGAGGTAGTGTCGTCGAGCTTGCGCTTCCGACTCATTTCTCCGAGCCGACCAGCACGACCCTCGATCGCCTCGTCCTCCCCACCGGCATTGTGAGGCGGGGGAGTGAACCAGGGAATCTTTCCTCGGAGGAAATCGTTGATGACCATCTTGGCGACACCATCGAGGTCAGGTTCTCCTCCACGGAGCAAACGACCACCCTTGCGAGCGAGGATACTGAGGAACTCGATAGGATCCTCGACATTCTTGATGCCGTATGTACGCTCCAAGTGTTTGGGCTGCACTCGCTTGAGAACGGCCGGGATGTACTGCTCGGGATTCTCTACGTTCTCCACTCGAACCACACCTCGAAGAAGGATATCTTCGGGAGTGGCGTTCGAGCTGGCTGGTACCACACCAGGACAATCGATGAGGTAGATCCGCTTCATCAAGGTAACGTACTGCCAGACCTTGGTCTCTCCAGGAATTGGGGCCACGGTACACACTTTCTTCTTCCGCAAAGTGTTGATGACTGAAGATTTTCCAGTGTTTGGATATCCAATCAAACCGACAGAAATCTGCTTGCGGTCGGAATGCAAGGAGGAGAACTGTCTTAGAAGTTGGATCAAAGAACCTTTACCAAAAGAGTTGGTGATCGAGGCGTGGAAAGCTAGAGTAGGATAGTCTTTCGACAAGTGTCGTACCCAAGCAGCCTGGTGTCACGTTAGCAAGTAAACACCAACGGTATTGCATTGGAAACAATAGCGTAGAGAAAAATAAGCAAAAAGGACGATAATGATAGATGGCAAGAAAATGTGTGAAATGTTACTAAGAGAACTGCTATGGGCCACTCGTTGAGTAGAAGCAGATCTCAACTCAAAAACAGAACACAGCTTGATCCTTACGACTGGTATTCAAAACGAAAACCAGTCAGCCTAGCTTCAGAAAGAAGGTCGGCGCGGATCAGCGTCAATCTGCCAGAGCTGTAACAGACATACTCCCAAGGAAGAAAAACACGACACAAGGTCGCAGGGAGAAGCCTTGACTTAGCAATGGCATTGGGCCGAAACCCCATTTTTATAAAGGATAGAATGAGGGGTAAAAAAAAACAAAGTAACATAAAAGAGAAATAGACGTACCGCTACACCTGTGGGAACAAGATCACACTTGTTCAGGACGAAAATCAAGTGCTTGTGAGGTGCCTCTTCACGGATGTACTTCTCGATACTCCTGCAGCGTGTACCATCGGGATCACGAGCGTCAAGTAAATGAAGTACCACATCGGATGAATCGATGACCTTGTAAAGCTCATTCCAGATACGCTTGCTCTGACCCTTGGAGAAGACAGACTCAACAGCGGTGGTTGCCAGGCCGGAGTTGTCATCCTTTGCAACATCATCACCGTTGACAACCAAAGTACCATCTTCATGAGTAGCATGGTCTGTCTTCTCGACGTAAGCGTCGTGCATCTTGACGGTTTCGCCGGCCAGGTCCTCCAAAGAGGCAACCCCCATCTTGACGCGCTTCCTCTGCGCCTTGGGCCCAAAGGTATCACTGAAAGGAGAATTCTCAATAGCCATCTTGGCCTCATGCTGCTTCAATCCATTGGCGCCCTTATCATCTCTGATCAGGCTCATGGGAAGCTTGTTGGTCTTGAGCAAGACTGAATAGGGGTCGGAAGCACGTTCGGCAACCGCCTCGCGGAAAGACGACAGAGCCTCCTGGGAAATCACTCTCGTGTTGCCAAACCATTTACGGTTGGGCTCTATTCTAGCGACCGGAGCTTCACGAGATTGGTATGAAGCAGCCACAGTGATCTTTCCCTCAGCGTTACGTCGAGGCTTTCCATCCTTCAACATATTCAAATGTTTCACCTTCTTCGCATCTCTTTCATGATATGTTAGTCCAGCATTCCGGAGCAGGGATTCACGCCATCATGTTACCCACCTGTAGAAGTTTTCACCCTTGGTGCGAACATTTCCCATGCCATCTCCAGTCTTCCCCTGCCGCTCTCTACGAGTGGCTTCCTTCTTTCCGGTACCCATGATGAAAACACCTCCCAAGAGTACCTCAAGAAGTTTTGAGAAAAAGTTCACAAGAAAATAGTGTTGTAAAACAAAAAATGGCGGAGCGCAAGAAGGAAAAGAAGAAGAGAGAGAAAAAAAAGTTTCGAGCACGGGAAAATTAATTTTTTTTTTCTGCCATTGGCGCGCGCCAAGCTAAGCGGTGCACGGACCAACATCAGGAAAATCGTTTCGTTCTGTCCGACTTCCGCAGCAGAACCGCGCTTGCCAATAAGTCCTTTCAGGATCTCTGTATCGGTTCAGGTTGTCGGTTGATTGAGGTGGGCCATCCAATTGAGTTCTTCAGCAAAATACCTCCCGATAACCCCCCGACTTGACCTTGCCCAAACATCTCCAGACAGTCGAGCGACCTTGTTTTATCATCATGGCCCTCTTTCGCAATTGCAGAACTGCTACCGTGCAGTTCCGCGGCTTCGCTTCATCGGCCTCTTTGCGAGTCGGACCTGAGTCTCCCAATTTCATCGACGTTCCTCGAGTTCTGCAGCCCGAACAACCCTCTAAGCCCCGCGTCAAGGGTACCCTCCCTGTTCCCCGTGAAATCTTCCCTGCCCGCCGCACGGACAAGCCGACGGAGGCGTACATTCACGCCGCGACGCCTCTTCCCCACAAGAACTCGCTCAACCCAAACCACCCGGACTATGAATACCGCGACCAGCAGAGGAAGATGGCTAATATGCGGAGGAAGAACTTCAAGGAGGGCATTTTGGAGTTGCACGCCCGCAAGCAGGCCACTGACAAAGCCATGAAGGAGCAAAGCGAGCACAAGCAGCGATACCGGGAAAAGATCATGCGACAGCCTGCGAGGGCGGACGTGAGGCTGACTCAGACGTCGGTAGTCCAAGCTATGTTGCCCCAGCGCATGCAGGTGCTGCCGGATCCTGGTCGAGAATCCCGTCTGCACTTTTCTCGGCGTCGACTTGAGAAGAAAGAAGGTCTGAAGAATGCCGAGCGCCGAAGCAACCTGCACGATCTGTACGTCAATGCACGGCAGTTTATTACTACCGAGGAACAACTTGCGGCCGAGATTGAAAGGGTCTTCCCCGAGGGCGAAAACGAGGCATGGCGCAACGATCACCAGGCGGGTGACAACATCTGGAACCTGGGCCACCCCCAATCTGTCTCCAGCCTTGTTCACGAAACTAGCAGGAGTGAATCTGCTCGCTGGGATGCCATTCAGGGCAGAATCAAGAAGCTCGGAGAGGAGATCACCGGTGGCAAGTTCTAGATGGTTGTGCTTATGGGGAGCGTTGTACATTACGTTTCATGTACCACACGTCGATGTTTTTGACCTTGTTAAATAGTGTCCTCTGACTTTGTGTTAGCTTTGCCTTTGTTTGTATACCTAGATCAATCATATCCATTATCAAGTCCGTTATCTCTATACCCCAATGCAGCACCCAAATCCCATCAAAACGCCATCGCTATGCATTATATACAACAACACAGGTGAGGCTACCTCCCCTGCGAAGTAGAAGCGCAGAAATAACAGCAGGGGACACCTTCTTCAGTGGGCTCAACAATCTATGTATAACGCCAATCAGCTGGCTTCTGGAGTACCCGTACTTGAAACTGCCGCCTGGGCAGCAAATTGAGTGGCGTCAGGTCTGGAGCCCCCAAGAGACCCTGCACCGTCACGTTGTGCTACCTCCTCATCGATAAAGCAGCCCAAGCCAGCGAAAGCTTCCATCAATGTACGAGAGTAGTACTCCTGCAGATCGTACCCGCCTGCCTGCATGCGAGTGTCCTGTCGGATAGGGTCCAGATAGCTTGAAGGATAGAAGTCGCGTAAAGTATAGTAGTCCCGCTTGTTGGGAACCATGCCACCAAATGGGTCGTAAGCCTTTTCGGGTTCCGGACTCACGATCTTCTTGAGACCCTTGATCAAGCCCGAATCGCCAGCAATGTCAGCCTTATCAGCCGTGAGTCCTCCCTGACCAGCTTTCCTAGCATCCGAGTTCCGGAGAGCAGCCTGTTTCTGTCGGATCCGGTCCTCCTCACTTCGCCGAGCAGATGATTTCTTGAGCAACACCTTCTTGCCTTCGCGTGCAATAGCCGCAGCGTCGCCAGGTCGCCCGGCTGCGAGACGAGAGAGAACATCCTCCCGAGAGGCTTGTAGCTCCCGCCGTTCGTTCTCGTATTCTTGCTTAGCTGCTTCTCGGCGAAGACGGGCCAGTTCCTGCTCATGCGTCTGCTGCTCCTTGAAAGACGAGGCTTCCTGCGCTTCGAGGGCTTGATTGGCGCGAATCGAGCGCATGTTTTCTGAAGCATACTTCTGAAGGTCGCTTTCAGTCTTGGCCACATCGGTGCCGTGTACGAGATTTGCGATGATCTCCTCACGCTGTTCAAGGAAGTCGTCCCAGGCTCGTTTGGAGTCGAACTCTTCTTCACGGCGGTTGAGACTGCGGACAGCATCAGTATCCTACGAGGTCCACCAGACAAATGGCTTGACGGCATACATTTGCATCACTCTGCGTCGAATGTCCACCTCTCGTTCCACGTTGATATCCTCGAACGTTTGCTTCCGAAACCGAGCCTTTCGCAGCGTCTTGTGGCAACCCGCGACGGGACAGTTTGCCGGGCCTGACGAAAATATGCGATCCACACACGATTCGCACATTTTGTGATAACATTCCGGATTGATAAGGAACTGCATATCCGGGTTCAAGTACCGTGAGGATTTGCAGACAGGGCACACCTCTAAAGAGAGCTGGTTAGCACAAACGGGAGGGGGATTTCGATGCAGGGCAAATGACCATACCGTCGTCATCCCCGCGGTTGGCCATAGCATCCCGAGCAGAAGGCATAGTTGACAGCTCACAGATCTGATGAGGACCAAGGCAGAGCAGAGTAAGTGTTGAACAGACCGCAGGTGTCGCGGCAATGAAGCCTAAATGACGGGTGATTAATCCAACTGCCCGCACGGGCCAATCAGGCATTCCGCCCATTGTTCCGCGGCGGAACTTTTTTCTTTGCCGCCGCCGCTTCCCACTCCTCTCTCCGTCCACCTTTGTTTGGTCTTTGACCTTGATTCACACAAACTTTCCTCTTTCAGGTGAAATACACCTTATCTTGAACGCCAGTACAAGTCATTCGCTTGTTAAATTCTCGAGACTTGATTTGCATGAATATAATCATGGGTGTTCCCGACAGCCAGCTACACGAACTCGAGCGCCAGCGCCTAGAACTCGAAGGCAACATCTTGAAACTCCAAGACTCACTTTATCACTGGCGCACCTGGGAGGCAGAGTACGACGGCCTCAAAGAGGAGATAAATGATCTACCTGAAGATGCGGATCGCGAAGACTTCCTTAGCGTGGGCCACAGCCTCGGCGGATCGCTGGTCACTGAGGATGAGGTGAAGGTGATACTTGGTGAGAAAGACGGCGTGACGCGCACCAAAGGACAGGTGGTCAGTCTGATTAACAGACGTATTGACTATGTGAAACAAAATGTTGCGACAATGGAGAAGAGACTACGCGCCGCAGAGAACGAACTGTATGCGCTGGACTCGCAGGAACAACTACCGAGTGAAAGCACGGCCGAATACCCGATGACCGAGATCTTTGAAGAACTTGACGAAAACGGTAATGTCGTCTCGAGTACAACAAACACCCCAGGCAGCCAGGCTTCTGAGCTTTTGAATATCTTGCAAAAAGCCGGTGTCACCGATATACCGGACACGGCGAATGTGAATCCGACACATCAAGACTCGTTGCAGCATACTGCAAGGACTACGGAAGCACCCGCTACGGAAGAAGTCCCGACTGCACTTGAGGTGGAGGAGGTAACACCCCCAGCTATCGAGGAGGAGGAAATGCCGGAAGCGACTACTCCCGAGAGCAATCCTAAGCCTCCCTCAATGGATGCAGCTGGTCTCCTAGAGTACCAACGTCTTGCAGCAAGCATTGAGGAATCGCCAGAGGATGCTCAGTTACGGCGCGATATGTTGCAGTATAGCCTAAATGAAGTTGGAGCGGTTGTGGCCGAACTGGAACTTGACGAGGATGCAAGCGACGTTTCTGTGGACGAAGAATACGATGATTACCCTTACGACGATGACGAAGAGGAGGAAGATGAATATGGGAGAACTACGACACGTGTTCTTGATGAGGATTACCACCGCGAAATGCGAGAGTTGGAAGCCAAGTTAAACGCGCGAGGATTGTGGAATATCGGCAAGAACACAGACTCTCTCCCAACCGATGTCAAAGCGGAGTTAGAGCAGCCCAGTGTTGTTCGTGTCGAGAAAACCACCGAGACAGGCACCGGACCTGTGCTCGAGAAGAAACCGAAAAAGAAGGTTGCCTTTGCTGACGACCTCGACATTGCTCCGGCCCCGAGGCCTCCGACTCAGGATAAGAAGGTTGTCCCAGTTCGTGAATCTAGTGTACCTGTTCTTGCAGATTCCGTGGTTGAACGCACAGAGCCTGTTGCGAAGGAGCCAGTGACTAAAGACGCACCGAAGAAAGTCTCTCGGTTCAAGAGCGCTCGGAAAACGGACGACAGTGCAGTCAAGCCAGCCACTGCGTCAGAGACTTCAGCTGGCCCTTCCCGGCCCGTCGAACTTCGCTCGTCTTTACGCAAGACCGGCACCCCCTCTCCGGCGCCATCCTCCCTGCCTCTTTTCCCAGCCAGGCCAGCGGAGCCTAAACCCTTCTCCCAGCCAATCTCAGCTAATCCTGAGGAAGACCCCGCACCCAGAGGCCCAGAAGGCAAAATTCTGGCAGACACCCTTGTTGAACGTGATGTTTCTCAGACGTCTGCCGTGGCACCGGAACCAGACGAGCTTGATGAACAGCTGCATCGGAAGGAGATTGCTACTGAATTTTACCAGATCCGCAATCGCATGATCAAGGAACAAGGCGGATTCGTTGACGAAGAGCCTGAAATCGTCCCTCTCGACACAGAAGAGGCTCCCAGGCGTGTGAGTAAGTTCAAGGCCGCGCGCATGAGGTAGGTCAATAAAAACATCAGATGCAATTGGAAGTCAGATACCCATTATATACATTGCATGGTGATTGGCAATACATATTCATTTTTTCTCACGTTGATGTACTGCACTGAGGAATTTCTCTGTAGATATTGGACTTCAGCCTCATGTCTGAGTATACAGTACCTCGTGGTATGCTCATAGCGCTGAACGTCCAAGATCAAGGACCAAGGGCTCTCTGACTGCATTTCCGTTATTGGATGTATTGGGCTCTACGGAGTACTTACAGACAGTAAGGAGTGGTTATACGGTTACGTTTCACCCTCAACATTTCTTCAATTATCTCATAACCCGACCTTGGAGGCGCCATCTGCGTAGGAAATGCTACTCTATCTCTGTGCATCAGCGGCCACGACTCAATGCCTTTGAACTTTCTTGTTCACTCCATCCATCCACATCCAACAACCTGAACTTGCAGATGAACGGCACCCGTTTTGCTGGAATTAAGCCAATGCTACATAACTTAGTTTTGTCGTCGTAAGAAGCTCCATGCAATTGAATTAGATTCGGCGAACTCACCTCCCCCCCCCCCCCCCCCCCCCCCCCCCCCCCCCCCCCCCATAAACAAGTCTTTGATACCTGTAAGTCAAGAAGAAAAAAACGTGAACTTCAAGATTCCCTGCATGTAAGTGGAGAATCGCTTGCGTACCACTTCCTGCAATATTGGTTCCTCCAGTGCGGGAAATATATGTCTTCATGGAAGTGATCTGCAACTGACATCGACGTCAGTATTGCTCGTCCATGGATTGATGGCACTCCCCGCCCATTGTTCCATCCAATCGACAAAGCATTTGACATTCCATCGTCTCTCTAGGCAGGTACAGCCAATCGATCAGCACGAGTTACTGAGTACTTGTTTTTGGTGACGAGCCATAGACAAGTGGGCCATGCATGTATGAGTAACATGCTGAAGGGGGGGAAGGGAATTGGCTGGTATGACTACGGCACGATTGTGTTTCCTCATTATATTACTCCTATGCAATAATCCTCGTTCTCTTCTAGCCTGTTATGCACTTGACAGCATCTTGTAGTCGGGGAGAGAACTATGCAGGGCATAGTCTATCCACGGTCCATGAAGAGGGGAAGACTGGCTTGGAAATCAATGACGGCTGCCAATTCTCGATCGGACAGGGTCAAAGATGTGGGTGGATCGGATGATCCTATTTTGTTGTTGTTTTTCTTTCTTTTTCTTCAAGAAAAAGCCGATGGAAAGTTTCCTTCCCTTCCGGCACTTGGGAGTTCTGGATAGTGTGGGTCCGGTGTTTTTGACTCCGAAGGCTAGAATGACTGGTAAAAATTCAGTTTGAATACCCGAGCACTGCCAGCAGGAATGCGGGAATTTGTACCGAGTAATCAAGTGTGGCATGATGGATGGAATAGGAAGGACCCAGGAGGATCTTGATATGATGGCAGAAGCATGCGTAACGGTTCCTATGCGCGGGGGAGAAGCTGAGATACTCAGTAAGTTACATGTGTACAGTGCGGAGTACTGTACGTTCGATGCTAAATCACTCTGCGCTTCTTCAATGATAAATAAGGGAATAACTAGAATCCTTTTTTGAACAGGTATAGGGAGAGTATCGGAGTCAACTCTTTGTACTACTTTAGATGTTCAACTATGTGTAGGTGCAAGGAAGGTCTTAGTATCATTTGCGACAATCCATTGGGAATCAGAGCTAATCTATAGATAGTCAATTAGCTTTGTTAGAGGCGCATGTGAGAATTCTTCCAGGTCCGGTATACTTTCGTGGACTCAAACACCACTACATAGTACTATCATCATACAATGGTTTGCATAACAAGACAAAGGTGGGATTAAGAAGTGAAGCGACCTATAGCATCCACCATTAAACATTGGGCTAAACCTTATGGAACCCAGCCGCACAAGGCTGTATGGTCTGTGTACAGTACATGGCAGTCAATTGCAAGTGCTCTTTCTCTAGAATAGATCCTCCTTTTTCAATCGCTTACACAGTAGACTGTGGTGCAAGCTTGTAGCGCACAGACAACCACCGCGATACACACAATTCCGAATGACGTGGTGAGTCGATCGACATAGTATTTATCTAGAAAAAGAATAAAGAGGGAATGGAACAAGAGCATCGGGATATTTCTTAACGATTGTTATTAGATGAGCAGTTGAGAAACAAAAATAGTCCTGATGATGATGAATGCAATGCACATCCCCATCAAACAATCCAACCAGAAGCAATGCCGTTGGCTGTGGCTTTCGTCATGGCCCACTTCTACAACGATGACTGATGTGGCTGTCCGATGAGTGGCTGCATCCCCTGTTTTTCCCCTGCTGAGTCCCACCATTCCTCCACTCCTCCACTCCTCCCACCAACCCCACTCCCCCCGAATGAGTTCCGGTGTCTCCGTCACTTGGCTTTCCTGTCTGTTTCAGATGAAACGAACTCAACTGGAACTCTTCCTTCTCCCCGATTCATCCCATCCACACCATCCCCCCTCTCTCCTTCATACCGGGATTCTGATGCTGCAATCACATTCAGTTATCCCATGATGACATGCAGACGGGTGGGAATCTCGCCTACCCTAGGCGGTTGATGTCCGACGGAAACCTCCTGTCCAGCCGAATTGTTGGTCATCGCACTACTCCGCACTCCATGTGGTGGAAGAGACTGATCCAAAACACGGCCTGTATACGGAAGGAATGATGCAATGTATTCGAAGAGGAATCCGAACTTGCCGTTGTCCACTTGTCATATGGCTCCAAACGGAGGGCCCGCTTCCTCCATTACGCGGACTTGCTCGTTGCGCATATCGTACCTTGTAATGTACTCCTACTACACAAAGCCTGTCCCACTAAATGCTCTGTGATGGTGGGTTTATGCTTGCCTGTCGGCTGGGTAAATATGAATAGAAACAACGCGTTCCTGGGAACATCAATGTCCAGTTCCTGGTGAGAGGCAAATTTGGAACCCTGCTATGGGTCGCTGAACGGCGGACAAAACCGTGGATGGTATGTTGTTTTGCCACAGAGTCGCAATTGACCGCTGCTCAAACCCCATCAATCGGGAGCTCATCGATCAAGGCAGGGCATCTGGCCGATCCAGAGGCACCGCTCGATGGGGCCGGCTCCACCGAGCTTGAAAGCCCTGAGATACCCCGGCCACTGATACGGCTGCCTTTTTACAGTACTGCCTTATTGCCAGAATAACAGCCACTCACAAGGGTTCTCATATCCACAATGCTCAGGACTTTATGACGTTTACTCTAGTGCTCTTGCCGACCCACGACAGTGTCCAGACCCGACCCTGCCGGCCAATTCGCTGACTGTCTGTTGGCTAATCGGCCATGTCTGGCTGGGCCCATGGTGGCCCTTCACCGGGCCCATGGTCTTGTCGACCTTGCAGACTCATCGCAACTAGCTGCGGTCTACTTCAAATCCCTCGATCTGCATGTGGAGGTACTTGGTCGTGTTCCCTGGGACCTGTTTGTTGTGTCGGAACAGATAGTATGACGTTCCTGGTTATACCCACCATCTCTTATAAAGAATTGCACATGCCCTGATTGTCACTTTTGAGTTCTTGTCACAACAACAACCTTGCCCTATAGTGGAAGCCGTCCAGTCCATTCACCCCCCTAGCTGCCGACCAAGCTCGCTAGTGCAAGGATGAAGAACTTTGCAAGTCTTGCAGCTTTCGCTGCTGGAGGAAATGCCCTCGTCAGCCGCGCCGACTCGTGCTGCTTCCACCTGACTGCTTCGGGCGCCGCATCTGGCACGGTGGGCCAACTTGGTGATGGCCAGAATCGTCTCGGTGGTGGTCTTGCTGCAGCCTCGTTCTGCATCGATTCGAATGGTGCAATTACTGATAGCAGCGGACGTGGTTGTGTTGTGACTAGTAGGTCTTGATTCCCGACGATGCTAAAGCGAGAACCAATGCTAACCAGTTGTACGCTGACAGGTTCTGTGACTCAGTTCCAGTGTGATTTAGGTACCACCGCCCAGACTGGCTTCTCGATTTCGTCCGGCGGTCAGCTGGAGTACCAGGGCGACTCTACCTTTGTGGCATGCCAGACGGGTGACAACGGTGAATTGAACATCTATACCACTGAGAGCTCTTCGGTGACTGGATGCTCAAGCATCACGCTGGCCGCCGATTCTTGCTCGGGTTCTGGTGCTGGTACTGGAGGTGGCGGCGGCGGCAGCGGCGGCGGCACAGCTACTGCAGTATCCTCGGTTCAGGTGCCCAGCCAATCTGGCAAACCCGGCTCGGTTCTTCCAGGTCAATCATCTTCCTATATTCCTGGCGGTGCTGCTTCAGGCACAGGTGTCCCTGGCGGGGTTTCCCCAGGTCAATCTTCTGCTTCGATCCCGGGTGGTCCTATCTCCAGTGCACCAGTGCCTGGCGCTGGATGTGCCTCCGCTCAGACAGTTACCGTCACCACTACCGTGATCCAATCCAATTGCGCAGCAGGATCTTCGGGTGTTCCTGTACCGATTCCAATTCCTGGTACTAGTGTTCCAGGCGTTCCTCAGGGTACACAACCTGCCGGCACTGCACCCGGTGGAACCCAACCTGCTGGTACTGCACCTGGTGGAACCCAGCCCGCCGGCACTCAGCCCGCTGGCGGCACTCAGCCTGCAGCAACTCAACCCGCAGGAACTCAGCCCGCCGGCACTGCACCCGGTGGAACCCAACCTGCTGGTACTGCACCTGGTGAAACCCAACCCGCTGGAACCCAGCCCGCCGGCACTCAGCCCGCTGGCGGTACTCAGCCTGCCGGAACCCAACCCGCGGGAACCCAACCCGCCGGTACTCAGCCCGCTGGCACTCAACCCGCTAGCACTCATCCCGGTCAGCCTGGCGTAACTCAACCTGCTGGCACCCAGCCTATTCCTGTTCCGATCCCAATTCCCGGAACAAGTGTTCCAGGTGTTCCTCATAGTACTCAGTCCGCAGGAACTCAGCCCGCAGGAACTCAGCCCGCAGGAACTCAGCCCGCAGGAACTCAGCCGGCCGGTACTCAGCCTGCCGGTACTCAGCCCGCAGGAACTCAACCCGCCGGTACTGCACCTGGTGGAACTCAGCCCGCTGGAACTGCACCTGGCGGAACTCAGCCGGCCGGCACTCCGCCCGCTGGAACTGCACCTAGTGGAACGCAGCCTGCCGGCACCAAGCCCGCCGGAACTACACCTGGTGGAACACAGCCAGCCGGTACTAAGCCTGCAGGAACTACACCTGGTGGAACGCAGCCTGCCGGGACGCCGCCCGCTGGTACTCAGCCTCCCGGTACTAAACCCACCGGAACCCAGCCTGCGAGCACTCAATCTGCTCCCTCAGGAACATCCGGAGGCGCCAGCAGTACTCAACCATCAGCTTCCGCTACTCGTTCAGGCGCTGCCAGCTGCCCAACTGATCTGTCTGGTGACTATGAATATCCTCATCTTATTGTCCCTGTCAACTCCTCCACCCCTGATACCGCCTATGGCTCTCAGCTCTTCGGCACTGTTTCGTCCACAGTGTCGACCATCTTCAATTTCGATATCCCATCTTCTGACTCCGGCAAGACATGCAGCCTTATCTTCTTGCTCCCTAATAAGGAGGATCTCGAGACCTCTGACTACACCTTCAGTGGTGACGGCAAGGTTGACTTCTCTCAGCTGACATCTGCTGCTGGGCTGAAGACCACCTATAACAGCGCTCCGTCGGTCAAACAGGACTATGGAGAGATCACCATTTCACCCGGAAACTCCTACCTGGTTGCCTCTTTCTCGTGCCCGGCTGGTCAAACCGTGGGTTATGAAATGAAGGGCACGGGTGACACCTACCTCAACTTCTTCGAGGACTATAACCCATCTCCGTGAGTATACTCCGATGATCATCTATTAAAAGACCCCCAGCTAACCAGAAGCCATAGTCTCGGTCTATTTATCACCGTCTGCTAACTTGGTTTCCTTGACGGCTGATCCATCGGACAAAAACGCGAACATGAATCCTGGACTCATACTTTTTCGTTTCTTAATTTATACTGAATATTCCCTTCTAGTTTTGGCAATGTGATTCTTTTCTATGATTTTGGCACAAATGAGAGCCGGGACTGATGGTCAGACGGTTATAAGAGGTTTCTGATTGAGAGGCTGTCTTACTGCCAGCCAAGGTAGTATTTAGTGAAAATGTACTATATCGAATGTCATTCGGCTCATGATTGCCAGTGAGGCGCCTTTGCAGTTATTCTGGACGACTCGTGGTTAGCTGGTACGATGAGCTGGTCTCCGGGTGGAGTCCTAAGAAAGACAAGACTTTAGGCAGCATCATTTCAGGGTTGGTATTTTTTTGTATGTGGGTTCTAGATCCCGCCGGATACCAACTCATTATCTTTTTCCTGGCCGGAACAATGCATGCGAATGAATCCTCGGGTTATCTGAACAAGGACTGGACTTGTCCACAAGGTATGACCTTTGTAAGTGATGGCTCATTTAAGAGGAGCTAATAGGAACAGAGTTGACATAGAACAATGAGATGATGGAGTCTTACTGAGCAATCGAGTGCGTTGTCGTAGTCTGGGGACTGATTCCCGGTTGTGACGGCTCCAACATAGCTGATAGCTATTATTTCTCTTAAATTCCCACCGGCATCCAGCAGCCCTATGGCGTGTACGTGCAGAAGTGGCTGAGCGGCTTGTCAAACATTGCGGGGGTGGACCGGAGACTGTAGGTAGGCGGAAGACGGTTGTTCTTTGGGCGGTCAATCCTCCGTAACTTCGTTGTAACTTATCAACTATTTATACCCAGCCGCTGATACCAAGATACCAAGGCTTCAATTCACGCTGATCGTGCGGGCGATGCCAACCATTTAAGTTCGCCCACCCGCGGGCCTACAATAGAGCAAACGTTTTTCTGACTTCTCGACTCCTTCTCTCTCTCTCTCTCTCTCTCTCTCTCTCTCTTCTCAACTATCTCTCCCTTTCATCCTCTGTACTTCGCACGTTTCGTCCTTTGAAGACGACGTTTGGTAGCATTTTGGGGTTTCTTTCAATTGGACTCCGCCTCCTTTATCAACTGGTGTTTCGAATGGCAGCAACCTAACTACCTACCTGGTAGCTGATTGATTCCCTCACGTGCTCGATTTTCCTACACAACAGCCATCAGACGTAATCTTCAACAACAATACCAACAGTTTACTTGCTAGACATAGCTTCAATTCTTGGTGACCTGCTTTGATTTTTAAAAATTTGAATATCGCTAGGCGCTGCATTCATTGCATGATGAATCGCCTGCCCGAGAAGCTGCTCTTCTCCAAGCAGCGCCTGAGGCCGCGGGTTGTGCTTTCGTAAGTCCAGAGAGAGGCTTGCTCTGCCTACTTCATCCCAAACCTAAGAGAAATGGCTAACGCTCTCTTCTCGCTCCAGATATATCGCGGACTATGTTATTCTCGTGTTTGTCTACATCATGCACTGACCGCCACGAGTCCTGCTAACAAGACTGCAACAGTGTCTGCATTGCAGGGTTCTATGCTCTTGACTCCATCGAACCCTACCACCAGCATTTCTCGCTACGAAACATTTCCATCCAGTATCCATATGCCGTTCACGAGCGTATCACGATACAGGAAGCTCTCTGTATCTCCGGAGTGGCACCTTTGGTCATCATTGCCGTCTATACCCTTCTTATAGATGGACTCTTCTCCCACAACAAACCACAGGATCCAGTATCCGGCAAGCGGAAATTCTCAGGCCCGTATCGGTGGAAGGACCGACTATGGGAGTTTAACTGTGGGATACTGGGGCTTCTGCTCTCTCAGGGGCTGACGTTCGTCATCACGCAAGCATTGAAGAACGCCTGTGGCAAGCCTCGGCCCGATTTTATTGATCGGTGCCAACCTCGCGCAGGAAGCCAGGATGCGATTCCGGGCTTGTCTAACTCTACCATCTGCACGGGGGAACATGCGCTTATCAAGGATGGCTTCCGTTCATGGCCATCAGGTTCGATAACACCGCAAACATTTCGACAGTGATCGTATGCTGACCTATAAGAACAGGCCACAGTAGCTGTAAGACTGTCTCTGCGATGCAAAAGATTGAAACTAATCCCTGACTTGACTTACATTACAGCGTCATTTGCTGGCTTGTTCTACCTGACGCTCTGGATGAGTGGCAAACTGCATATAATGGACAACAAAGGTGAGGTCTGGAAAGCACTCTTGGTCATGATACCGAGCCTGGGTGCTACCCTCGTTGCGGTGAGTCGCATTATGGATGCGAGACACCACCCCTTCGACGTCATTACAGGATCGCTTCTTGGGATTCTCTGCGCCATTATCTCCTATCATCAGTATTTCCCACCTCTTTCGCAGCCCTGGAAAAAAGGTCGCGCGCATCCGATCCGCAGCTGGGGTACAGAGCCGCTACCCCCATCGAATCCATTGAACTTGGCGAGATTCGAGGATAGTACTGCCGCGCTCCGTCATCCGGCAGCAGACAGTCAGTCGAAGCCGATGGTTGGTGCAGACAATGGCGCTGCTTACATCCCCACATCAAATCCCTACGCTACGAATATGTACACTCGTCGATCGCAGGACGAGGACGGGAATTGGTCCTCATCCAGCGAGGACGTTCACGCAAATGGCTATGAGATGCAGTCTGGGTATACTCGAGCACGCAACCCGGGACTGGGTGGATCGATTCCACAATACGAGGTTGACACGACGTATGACTCGCAACGGCCACAGGCGGCCACAGCTCTCCATGCACCCACACGAGTGATGACTGCTCAGCTTGATCGTGGGCGGGATCTGACCGAGCTGCATTCGCGGGAAGTATAAGACCTTAGCCGGGGCTACCCCCGGTCGCATCGATGCGAGGGGTATTCATCATGTTGCCATTTATAGAACATATACCAGCACATTTGCATGTAACATTTTCGGGCTCTTACTGTGATGGTGGATCTTAGTTAATTTTTTTGGTCCTTGTCTTGTCTTCTTGCTTCTTTTTCGGTGGCTAAGGTACACTATTGAGTTCAAACAACGGGCGGGAAATGACAGAGACAGCAACATTTGCTCCAAATGGCCAGAGGTTCGCTATACCTAGTACAGTGGCCTACTTACGACCATGGATTTGCGGGCGGTAAGTGGGCTTTTTTCGAGAGGTTTCTATGAGTGGATCGATGATATAACCGCAGGCGGTGATCACAGCGCAGTCTTTGCGGCATGTACTATACAAACTGTACACAATGTACCGTACAAGTACATACTTGGCTATACTAATCTAACTTCTAGAGTGTCATGACTACCTCGCTGACGCTGACTGCCTCTTCCCTTCGGATGGTTACTCCATGGTAATTGAACATTGAGGCTGTCCCTGATGATCATTGATGGCTGGCTCTAGACTTTCTTTCTTCCCCTCGTGGCGGCCCCACCGATGACCGGTGGTTGTTATTGTTATTGTTGCTGCAGTAAACAATGCCATGATGCTCATGGACAACCAAGACCAACAAATAAGGTAACGTTACGTTGAACTAATTTAGTCTATGTTTCCTCCCTCCAATCTACGGCTATTTGGAAGATCAACCGCTTCAATGTCATCATAGTCAGGCTATGGTGAGACGCAGCGAGCCGCCCTTGTAACGACTTCATCGTCGATTCTCCCTTCTCCCAGCCACCCCGCGCCCTCAGTCGCCCAGCCTCCCCTCTTCCTTTCTCCGACCTGCATATTCTTCCTCCGACCGACCCATTCTTTTCATTTCATCTGCCAGTTTTTCTCCTGTTGAGTTCTGTCTTCTGGCATGCATCATCTGCACCCTTGCTTCTCTTTTATCTAACTGCGTGTGGGTTTCTCTCTCGTGCTTTTCAAAAGAATCGAGTTACATTTAGATCGGCACCTAACCGATCCACTCACTACTCACTATACGTTGTCCGGCGCAACGTCAGAGCCTGGCTGTACCTTGTTCCGGCCTTGGTCTCATCTTCATTCCTATCGCCCTTCGCGTCCGTCGCCAGTCTTCATTGAGTGTATGATGACGCTGTAGCTGTTCGCCAGTCCGTTTGTTTTATCTGATCCTGCAGCCATCTTGAATTTCGACACATCATCTTACAGCCAATTCAGCAGCCGTTGAGTCGAATTAGATCGCGCGCATTGTGCGAAAAACAGCCGGCAAGATGATTGGCAGTCTCTTCTTCATCCTCAATCGGCTCTTAGAGCTTATTCTGCTAATTCCGATCATCGGAATGATGGTAGGCACATTCCACAACTAGACTTGACCCCATTCAAGGAGTGCAACTGACATCCGCATGATAGGCCTACTTCGTCAACGGCTATCTTAACGCAAACATGATAACCCCGGCCTATATCCTGGTTATTTTCATTGTCAGCGTTATTGCGGCTTTCTGGTGTATCGACACCATGATTCGGATTTCTACCACTCGCCGTTCGGCAATGTTCGTCGCTTTCGTGGATCTACTATTCTTCGGCGCATTTATTGCAGGGGTCTACGAGCTGCGATTCATTACGAATGCGGACTGTGCGCACTGGAATGGAGGCTCGGTGTACATTTCGCTCGGTCCCTTCGGATACTATGGCTACACCTCGGACAATCCGCTGTCATTCCACATCAACAAGACTTGCGCCATGCTCAAAGCTTGCTTTGCATTGGGGATAATCGAGGTGATCCTGTTCTTCTGGACGGCGATACTGGCGATGATGATCTACCGCCGACCGGACACGGTTGTCAAGGAGACGACTGTGCGGCGCCGAAGTCACAGCAGTCGACGCGGTCATCGGCGCCATAGCAGCTCGCGCAGCCGACATCACTACGAAGTCTAGGACTGGCTTCTCTCATTTACGACTTTACGGACTATGATGGAATGGTATATGGTTAATGATGGGAATCGTTGACGATGCATAAAGGGCCGGCATGGGGGTTAGGCCCATGAAGCGATGCGATCGCGCTCACGACTTACGAGATACTGTTTCCTTTGATACTATTTTGCATTTACCGCCTCAAGCACATTCCTTTGATTGTGCTTCTCTCTGAAAGATATACCGCATGATTTGTGCTCGATTGCAGCCCGGGGATGTTAATGCTTTGTACGGCTGATCTATGTGTCATATGATATTGTTTTCTGAAATGAATATCGCCATCGTACAGTACATTGTGCCTTGTATTGAGGCCTCCACTTTTGAGAAAATGATCTAGTCCTGAAGAAGAATGATGCAAGCCAGGATCATCGGATCTGGCCGCCGCTCCCCGCGCTCGATAAGAAAGCAGGAGTGGGGGAGCTTGACTTCTCATCCGCTTCGGTGCCTCAAAGAACAAAGTATAACATTTCGGACTGTCCCACAGATTTCTGCTTAATCATTTATCCTCGGCCGCTCAACATCTCCTTACATTTCTTGGCTATTTCCTCAAGAATATTCCTGTGACTTTTTGGACGTTTCCTGCTGCTGAGGGTAGGATAATTATCGGTGGCAAACCAAACCGTTGGAGCTCAAGTTCGGTAAGCTCCGATAAACAGCCTTATCGGCCCAAGTCATTGAAATAAAGTATTAGTTAGGCTGTGGTTCCTGACACCATCATCCCGTCTTCCTCTATCACTGATATGATTTCAAACTACCTGTGACTACTGGGTTCCCTGTTGTCTAGCTCCTTTTCGTTCTGAATTCTCCCTCCCTGAGTCATTACGCAAGCCCCCCGGAGCATTGTATGTGTGAGCGTGCAAGAACAACCGGTCGCCACCCCGATCTCGATTCTCCACGGCAATGCTCACTTCGACTGCATACACCACAAGCAATCAACTTTGAGATCTGATGCTGCTCAAGATATTGCGGACTGTTGGGCAAGATGGGTGACTCCAGAATAAAAGAAGTAGGGTCTGAATACATACAAAGCTATCCGGAAGACATTGATGTCATTCGGGAGCGCGAATACCCCTTGCTGAAAGGTTCGCCTACTGGAGTCAGCTAGCCTTACACACAAGAAAGAGCAATCTATTGACACTCTCGACTTTCTTAGATACTACTTACCTTGATCATGCCGGGACGACCCTATATGCAAAGTCTCTGATCGACGCGTTTTCGCGTGACCTCACCTCCAACATCTACGGCAACCCGCATTCACTGTCCGCGCCCTCCCAGCGATCGACGCAGCGGATAGACGACACACGTCTACGAGCTCTTCGCTTCTTTAACGCTGACCCCGAAGAGTTCGATCTTGTCTTTGTGGCCAACGCCACGGCGGCTATCAAATTAGTCGCCGATGCTCTGCGCGATGCAACGCCCCAAGGATTCTGGTATGGCTACCATGTCGACGCGCACACGAGCTTGGTTGGGGCTCGTGAGCTCGCGGCGCTCGGGAGTCGATGCTTCATGTCTGACGATGAGGTCGAGCGCTGGATGTCTGACTTGGGCTCTGCCCCAGCGGAGGGCAACCGGCTGTTTGCGTTTCCTGCGCAGTCGAACATGAACGGCCGTCGGTTTCCGCTCCGATGGTGTGAAAAGATCCGTACCATGTCTGCCCAAAGGGTCTATACCATGCTCGATGCCGCTTCCCTGGTCTCCACATCTCCGCTCGATCTGAGCGACGCAGCAAACGCCCCGGATTTCACGGCGCTCAGTTTCTATAAGATCTTCGGATTTCCGGATCTTGGGGCATTGATTGTCCGCAAGAGTGCAGGGCAGATCTTTGATAAGCGGAGGTTCTTTGGTGGTGGGACGGTGGATATGGTTCTCACGCAAGAGACGCCGTGGCATGCGAAGAAGCAGTCTTCGATACACGAACGGTTGGAAGATGGGACGCTGCCATTCCATAGTATCATCGCGCTGGATCTGGCTTTTGAAACGCACGCGCGCCTCTTCGGCTCGATGAGCAATGTCTCGTCGCACACGCGCTCCTTGGCCGGGAAACTACATGATCGCATGACTGCTTTGCGGCATCATAACGGGGAGAGAGTCTGTCATGTCTATGCGTCGCCCCACGTTGACTATAGTGATTCGTCTTTGCAAGGTCCGATCCTGGCATTCAATCTGCAGAATAGTCAGGGTACGTGGATTGGTAAGTCCGAGGTGGAGAGACTGGCAGCCGTCAAGAACATTCAGATCAGATCCGGTACTCTTTGCAACCCTGGAGGCACAGCGGCTAGCCTGGATTGGACTGGTGCCGACATGCTCCGGCATTTCTCTCATGGGTTGCGTTGCGGCGATGATCATGATATCATGGACGGGCGACCGACTGGCATCTTGAGGGCCAGCCTTGGTGCGATGAGCAGTTCAAGGGACATCAACACTTTCGTGGCCTTCTTGGAAGAGTTCTTTGTGGAGAAGAGTGTGGATGTGTGTACTCTGGCACCGCCAGTGGACAACAACCTCATCCAGCAACCGGAGTTCTATGTGGAGAGTCTATCAATTTACCCTATAAAAAGCTGCGCTGCATTCAAAGTGCCTGACGGCAAACGCTGGGAGATCCATCCGGAGGGACTGGCATGGGACAGGGAATGGTGCCTGATTCACCAGGGCACTGGTGTGGCGCTCAACCAGAAGAGATATCCGCGCATGGCGCTGATACGGCCGGTCATCGACCTTGCTGGCGGATTCTTGCGGATCACATGCGGCGGCGCATCCTCTACACATGGACAATACCTGGAAATTCCCCTTCATCGCGGGAAACTGAACCTCGTGTCCACCTCGCTATGTCAGAACTCCTCCAAGCCCTCCACCGTCTGCGGTGACCAAGTCATCGTGCAGGCGTACACATCGCACGAAGTCTCCTCTTTCTTCTCCAACTTTCTGGGTGTGCCATGCACCCTCGCGCGCTTCCCCCCGCAATCGTCGACGACAAGATCTGCGTCCTCAACCGGCCCCCTCGTCAATAGAAATTCGCCTCTGCGGGCGCGGACGACAATGCCCGGCTCCTTCCCGCAAGATCCTCAGCTGGCGTCGCCGCAGAATCCTATCCTCCTGTCCAACGAAAGCCCGATCCTCCTCATCTCGCGCTCCTCCGTCAACCGCCTGAACGAGGCGATCAAGCGCAACAACACCGCGAGCAGCAGCGGCAATGGCAGCAGCAACAAGAAAGCAGTCGCCGCCGATGTGTTCCGCGCCAACATCGTGGTCGCGGAGAGAATCCCCAGGTCGGCCAACGCCGAGAGGCCTTACGTGGAAGATGGGTGGCAGAGCGTGCGCATTGGGCCCAATAGTATCCCGTTCAATGTTTTAGGGTCGTGTCAACGGTGCCAGATGGTATGCGTGGATCAGTACACGGGCGTACGTGGGGACGAGCCCTATTCGACGTTGGCGAAGACGCGGAAGGTTGGCAATAAGATTTACTTTGGACGGCATCTTGGGTTGGCTTCGTCGGGGGCCCTGGATGATGAAGGGGCCTCCGCTGTGTCTCGGACGGTCATGGTTGGTGATATTGTGCATCCGTCTTTTGGTTCGTGATTGGGCTGTGACGGTTTTATTTTTGCATATGAAAGTAAGGCGTTCTAAGGGCATTTTTTATAGTGCGCAATAACTTAGCAGATACCAGATAGCAGAAATGCAGAGTGGAATTGGATACTGGAATAGGGTACTCGAATGCATGACTTGATATAGAACAATATAACTATTTGTACAGTACATAATAGAAACAGATAACTCCCGTTCCGAAACATGATGACGATGATGGCGAATGATGCTGATGGTCAATCAAACCTTACCCGAAGAAGGGAGGGCAGTGTCTGGACAATGTAGTAACCTGCATCCATCCCAGGCCCCAGAAGTCAGCCCCCGACAATATCCGGACCCAACCCATGTTTGGAGAAATTGAGTCCCGAGGCGAAAAGCGAGGAAACCCGGGGGAGCATAAGAACCAAAACAAGAAATTAAGGCGGGAAAGCGCTCTATTTCTTGGGCCACTGCTTCCAACCACGACCGTGACCTCTCTGTAATGAAACAAAAACGCATTAGTAGCCATACATAACCCTCTAGAATTTTGTTCCAGGACAAGGTGGAAAACGGAAAGGGGAGAGGGAAACGTACCTGCTTCCACAACCGCACCATCTCCGGCATCTCGAGCATGGCCTTGCGGCGGTCCTCGAGGCGCGCCTCCATGGTGCGCTCCCACTTGTGACCCTTGACCTTCTGGCCGACACCGGTACCCTTGACGGCCAGGCCCTGGTTCTCGGCGCGGCGGGCCTCCTTGTACTCGGCGGACTTGCGCGAGGGCGGGAGCAGCTCCTCGACCCCGAACTCGCGGGCCAGCTTCACCAGCTCTGCCTGCCGGCGCAGGCTGATCCGGGGCCCCTCCCACTTGCGCTCGCCCAGCTTCCGCGGCAGGAACGGGTTGAGCCGGCCCTTGGGCCCCTTCCACAGCAGCGCGTCCGAGTACTTGTGGTCCGGCGGCTGGTAGCCCTTCGCTTCGCGGTTCGGGGTGTATGGGGATGGGAGGTGGGAGGCGGCGATCGCGTCGGTGACTGGCGTGTTGCTGCTGCTGGAGGTTGAGGAGGTAGTGGTGGTTGTGGTGGTGGTGGTGGTGTTCAGGGCAGCGCCGGCCGCCGCCTGGGCAAGGGCAAATGGCTTGGGGATTGTGACCGGTGGGCGTACGGTCGTGGAATAGATTTGCGGAGGATAGCGGGCGAAGAAGTTGCGGAGGCGCGTGGGCAGGCGGGAGGCCAGGCTGCTGGCGGCTTGGGGAGTGGCCATTGTGAGGCTTGGGGGGGGTTTGCCCTTGCCGATGGGTTCCTCCTGTACGAATTGGACGTGGGATAGGACTTGCGAAAGGAGAAGGAGGACGGGGGGGGGGGAAGAGGGGGAGGGGGGAAGGGTTGAGCGTTGAAGTCGTGCTATCTTTTCCACCACTTTTGATTGCTTTGCATTCAAAACCCAGACGGTTGGAAGGCGGCGCTAGTCTGTTTTGGGAGGGATGAGAGAGAAGCACAAATAGAAGCCTGAGGCAGCAAGAAGGTTAGATCCGGTCGGGCGGAAGCGAAGGGCAGAAGATGCCCGCAGCAGAAAGGCAAACTTCAGAGAAAACAGAAATCCGAAGAGGCTTAGTTCCGCAAGTACGTACACTAGCCTGGAGTGCAAAGGTCCAAGGTTCATCCGTCTTCGCCTACTTACGCTTGTCGCCTTTCCTCCTTGCGGGATTCACCAACTTTGACTCCTTCTTCTACACTCCCCCTCCCCTTCTCGTCGGATCGTGTCTCTTGTTGTTGTTTTGTTGCTTTTGTTGATCTCTCCTCCTTTCTTGGTTATTCTTCCCCGGATTCTTAGGAATTTCAACAGCAAATCCGTACAACGGCCACCCCCGCTCATACTGCTGCCATCATGGCGGACTACAATTATGGAGGTTCCGAGGAAGAGAATGCGGAGTTGAGGAAGCTTGAAGTTGAATTGGTATGAACTGAATTTCCTGCTCAGCTGTTTGCGCTCTTTCGAGGTTGCTTTAGGACCCCACGAGCTGACACTGGCTTTTCCTTCTAGCTCGATGACCCGGATAACTTCGAGACATGGGAGAAACTTGTTCGCGCTGCCGAGGCTTTGGAGGGTGGCATCAACCGCAACTCCAACCCCCAAGCTATTACCACCGTCCGCAATGTTTACGATCGCTTCCTCGCCAAATTCCCTCTGCTGTTCGGATACTGGAAGAAGTATGCCGACCTGGAATTCTCCCTCACCGGAACTGAAGCTGCAGATATGGTACGCATGGCTCACCTGCTTCCCAACAACCTGTGAGGTGGTCGCTAATAGCTACAGGTCTATGAGCGAGGTGTTGCTAGCATCTCCCCCTCGGTCGACCTATGGACCAACTACTGCTCCTTCAAGGCCGAGACTTCTCACGACGCTGACGTGATTCGAGAGTAAGTATAACTAAAGCTGCTTTTTCCTTTCCTTGCCCTCGTAACCATGATCAATGCAGCACGGACATTGTTGTTGTGCCGAACCTGCGGGGTGCAAATCTCCGCGGGCAACAGTTCCCTCAATGATGGGTGAGATTTCACCTTACCCGGGTTCCAAAGAAAAAGAAAACTGGAGTTTACTTCTCACCCATGGCTTATTCAGGCTGTTCTATCTCCCTCCCCCCCTTTGAAAGAAGAAGTTTTGAATTCTCTGATTTGACGTCTCAACCACCTTGCCCTGCACGGATATCATCGGCTGTGTTCGGTGACGCCTACTCTGCGCTCGGTGCAGAAGGAAGAAAAAACAGACGTCCCCATCCACCGTTCTCACAATTTGGTTGTTCAATTGTTCGGACTCGCAGGCATTGGAAATCTGATGCTCATGTTTGCTATCCTTGTCATCTTCTCCCCATCCTCCCCCGCATCCTCCTCCCACTCCCTCCCATTGGTCTTTGACCTTCAGCGTGGAATGGCTTGCTAACCTTTCTCTCGCTTGTGCACAGGCTTTTTGAACGTGGTGCAAGCAGTGTCGGCCTGGACTTTCTGGCGCACCCGTTCTGGGATAAGTACATCGAGTTCGAGGAACGTGTGGAGGCCGTTGACAAGATCTTCGCCATCCTGGGTCGGGTTATTCACATCCCCATGCACCAGTATGCCCGGTACTTCGAGCGGTATAGACAATTGGCACAAGCTCGGCCTGTCGCCGAACTGGCGTCCCCCGAAACGTTGTCACAATTCCGTGCGGAGCTCGACGCCGCTGCGGGGCAGATTGCCCCTGGTGCAAAGGCCGAGGCTGAAATTGAAAGAGACATCCGACTGCGCGTCGATAGTCACCACCTTGAGGTTTTCTCCAAGACCCAGACCGAGACCACCAAGCGTTGGACTTACGAGTCGGAGATCAAGCGTCCATACTTCCATGTTACTGAGCTGGATGAAGGTCAGCTATCGAACTGGAAGAAGTACTTGGATTTCGAGGAGTCCGAGGGATCTTATGCCCGTATCCAGTTCTTGTACGAGAGGTGTCTCGTGACTTGCGCTCACTACGATGAATTTTGGCAGCGTTATGCCCGGTGGATGGCCGCTCAGCCCGGCAAGGATGAGGAAGTGCGCATTATCTACCAACGTGCAAGCTGCTTGTACGTACCTATTGCCAACCCGACCACGCGTCTGCAGTATGCCTATTTCGAGGAGATGAGCGACCGTGTGGATGTTGCCAAGGAGATTCACGAGGCCATCCTGATCCATCTTCCCAACCACGTGGAGACGATAGTGTCTTTGGCCAACATGTCGCGTCGCCACGGCGGACTTGAAGCGGCCATCGAGGTGTACAAGACCCAGCTTGACTCGCCACAATGTGACCTCGCCACAAAGGCGGCTCTCGTCGCCGAATGGGCTCGCCTTCTGTGGAAGATCAAGGGCTCGTCCGAAGAGGCTCGTCAAGTCTATCAGAAGAACCAGCAATACTACCTGGATAGCCGTCCGTTCTGGACGAGTTATCTTCACTTCGAACTCGAGCAGCCCACGAGTTCGACCTCTGAAACGGTCCAATACGAGCGCATCAAGCAAGTCGTCGATGAAATCCGGACCAAGAGTTCCCTGCCGGCTCAAGCAGTGCGAGAGCTTGTGCAAGTCTACATGGTCTATCTGCTGGAACGCGGCACCAAGGATGCGGCGAAGGAGTACATGACCCTTGACCGGGAGGTCCACGGGCCTGCCTCGGTATCGCACATGCAGGCTACTGAGGCGGCAGCAGCAGCACCAGCCCCGGTGGCAGCCGCCCCGGTGACCCCAGCGACGGCGGAAGTAGTTGTTCCTGCACCCCAAGCCAACCCTTATGCTGGTTACTACCAGCAGACGCCTGTCAACGGCGACGCGTGAGCTCTTCCCCAGACTCACTATATCAGTCTGAGCTTGCCACAGCCCAGGTCTGTTAACTCCTGATATCCCTTTTACGGTGGTTGGTTTCCCTTTTTCCCAGTCCAAGCCGGCAGCGGCTTGTCGATGTGTAGAACAATAGCCCCTCAATCTATTTCCCCAACCTATTTTATTGATTATGCAGCTTTCAGCGACTCAGGCGTGTTGAGTGAGGGAGGAGCAAGTGATCTGTCTAGTGGGGGCAATTGAATCAGCCTGCTCCCTGACAGCTTCCCAATGATTTCATGTGAAAACTGGGTGGCTTATTATGAGAATTGGACACTGGCTCCATTGTATTCTAATGCGTAGGTAGCTTTTACCTTTTTACTTTTCCTCTAATAACCCTAACCACCAACCGATGCAAGTGACTGTTGTAATTGTTCAGCTCAGCTCCTAGACTACATTGCCTTAACACAGACCCTTGGGATCGAATAAGATGCGAGTGGATCCTTGTCCAGTATTCCCGAGCCATCCAATGACAGACCCTATTTCTTCTCGTAATCTAGATTGACTAGACTAACTGGAACTGAACTTGTCAGCTCGAGTTCTCATGCTTATGATAGGTCCCACCGTCATAGGAGGGCCGGGATCATGGATTAGTGCTGGAGATGGCGTTGTCAATTTGCGACATGAGAAACTATTTAGAATCCTTCTCTCGTATCGTTCTCCCTCAGCACGTTCCTTAATGTTTTTCTTTTTCCAGAGGGGGTCATCGCGAAGAGAGACCAATCAACACAACGTCAATGATGGTCGTGTCAGTCGACCTGGTTGACCTCACCAAGCAGCATGGCCCTCTTCTTGCTTTGGCCGGCGTGAGCGCCCATCTTCTCTATTGGATCCGTGGGGAACGCAACAATAAAGAGGTCCGTACCTGGTTGTTTTCGCATGTGATTGTGAATATCGCCCTTGTAGGCTTCGCTCTGGTGGACACCCACCCGCACCAGTCTCCCTGGAGTATCGGCGCAGTTCTCCGCGGACTCTCCGCGATATCTCTCTTGAACCTCTGCTTCTACGGTCCCCTTTTCGCCTCCGTTCTGATCTACCGGGCGTTCTTCCACCGCCTCCGTCATTTCCCAGGCCCGGTCGCCCTGAAGCTATCGAAGCTAGTAGCGGCGTATGGCAACGTCGGAAAGGAACGGGACTTTGAGCGCATCTGGGATCTCCACAAGCAGTATGGCGATATCGTCCGAACGGGGCCCCAGGAACTCAGCATCTTGTCGGCCGACGCAATCGAGGTCATCTACGGCGCCTCGAGTCGGTGTACCCGCGCCATCTGGTATGATCGCTTGAAAGCCGCGGGCGATTTCTCCGAGGACTTTGCGGTGTTTCATATGCGGGATCCGGTAGCTCATACGCAGCGCAGAAAGGCGCTCTGGGATAAGGCGTTCAATATTCGAGGTTTGTGTGTCCTGCTTGTCTCTTTTGGCATGAAGAGTGATTGATAAGAGATGGGCTGAGGGCTGAAGTGAAGGTGTGCTGATTTTTTGCTATTGAACTTTAGCTCTCAAGTCCTATCAGCCTGTGGTCGTCAAGACCACGGAACGGTTCCTAGATGCGCTGCGTCAACGAGCTGGTCAAGTAGTCTCCGGTCCCGATACGATGCAGTTGCTAAGTTATGACCTGATGGGCCTCATTGGCTGGGGGTATTCGTTCGAGAACATCGAGAACTGGAAGCTCAATCCGGCGCTGCACTTCGTGAGGCAGGTCACTGCCGGTCAGCGGATCATCTCTCAGGCGCCGTGGCTGATGAGTCTTCTGGTTAACCTGCCTGGAGCAGATTCACCGCTTCAGCGCTACGGCGCGTGGATCGAGGCGCGGATCCGGGAGAAGATGCAGCGGTTGCACACGCCGGAGCATGAGACTACTGATGCGATGAGTAAGATGATGCCGGCCATGGTGAATTTGTCAAGGTCAGCACTGTATAGTGAGGGGGAGTTGATGGTTATTGCCGGAGGGTATGTTTCTTCCCCTTAAATTTTTGTCATATGTCCTTCCCAGGACTTTTGGGAGAGAGGTAATGTGGATCTGACTCGACAATAGAGACACTACGGCCACCACCATGGCGACTGTGATCTTCCACCTCGCACGCTGCCCTCTTGTTCAGCGCAAGCTCCAAGCGGAGCTCGACGATGCTGCACAACGCCTGCGAGAGCAAAGCAAGGATCAAGAGAATGACTCAGAGCCTGAAGCCTCATACTATCGCTCTATCACTTCTCTTCCTTATCTTAACGCCTGTATCAATGAAGCCCTCCGCCTCCAGCCCCCTGTCCCTGGAGAAATCCCACGCAAAACACCCCCCGAGGGTATCCACGTCCCCTTGCCTACCTCTACCAACGCATCCTCATCTTCATCACCAACCACCCTCTTCATTCCCGGCGCCACTATTATCAGCGTCCCTGTTCTCCCCGTCCAGCGAGACCCCAGGAACTACGTCCGGCCCGAGGAATTCATCCCCGAGCGCTGGACCGGCGAACAACCAGAGTTAACGTTGAAGAAGTCAGCCTTCATGCCGTTTGTCGCAGGTGCATATACCTGCGCTGGCAGAGGGCTGGCTTACATCGAAATGCGGATTGTGTTGGCGAAGTTGTTCGAGAGGTTCCAGGTGAGGCTTGCGGAGGGGGAGGATGGGACGCGGTTCTTGAAGGAAACAAAAGATTGCCATGTCGTGCATCTGGGAGACTTCGAGGTTGTTTATGAGGAGAGATGCTGAGATGCCTTTTTACTTCGCTTACTGGGCTTGTTTTGTATTTGTGGGTGTAGGTGCTGAGCGGTGCTCGGTCCGGTCAAATGTCGAGCTGTAAATAATAACTCATTGAGGCTTCTCCTGTTTAAGAAGAAAGTCATCAGCTATATCTGCAACCTTGACCAGGTAGACATTCATGATAAAATGATAAGTGGTGACTGTATAAAAGCATACTTCAACATGATATGCACGTGACTGGCTGCGGTCCCAGCTTCTTTGCGCCTCCGTAGAAATTCTAGACTCCGCGGCGCCGCCTGCCGCCTTTGATAGTCGGTCATATCAAACGCCTACCGGCGGCGTGCTGTATTTCCTTCCTCTTTCTATCTCCATAATTCACCATGGATGGTATAATTACAAACGGTTCGTTGGAGACTCCCCCTCCTCCTATGCCACCTCCAGAGCCTATCGAACGCCCTCCTTCTCCTCCCCCACCTCCAGAGGACTCCTCCGCTCCTCCTCCGCCGCCAGACACGTCCGCACCTCCGCCACCGCCGGAGGACCTTCCACCTGCTCCGCCGCCAGAGCCCGAATCCAAGAAGAAGAAAGTCGGATGGGGAGCCCCCAAACGCCCAGCTGCTACGCCTCTGAGTGTCGAGGAGCTGGTGCGCAAGAAACGGGAAGCTGATGCTGCAGCTGCCAAGGTAGATCTCACGCGGGCTTCGTTTAAATCAAGCTGCACAGCTAACAATTCTCAGCCCAAATTTCTGTCGAAGAAGGAACGCGAAAAGATCGCCCTTGAGAAGCGCCAAAAGGAAGTCGAAGCCGCGCGCAGACTCAAGACTGATCAGACGTCCTCCCAGACGATCGACAACACATCCTCCAGCCGCTCATCAGAGTCCCGGTCCCGCCACAATGACAACTCCCGCTCGATTCCCACCGGTCCACGAGCCATGCGCAACTCTTCCGATGCGCCCAGCGCGCCGGCTTCGATGCGCAACAACAAGAACTACGATCTCTCACCTCCCCCTCCCCCTAAATCGATGTCGTATGGCTTGACCAGCGGCCCTGGCAAACAACATAAGAACAGAAGAGGCGCCGTGGACGACGCCGAGGAGGAACAAGCGGCACAAGCCGCGCTTATCAAGCAACGGTACATGGGCGCCGACCAGACGTCAAATTTCTCCGCGAAGAAGAAGCGCAAGCGCACGACAGATCGCAAGTTCAACTTCGAGTGGAATGCTGAGGAAGACACTAGCGGCGACTACAACCCGCTCTACAAACACCGGCACGAAGCTAACTTCTTCGGCCGCGGCCGTCTGGCTGGCTTCGGCGACGATGTTGCTGACGCAGTGGCCAAGACCTACGCGCGGGCTCTAGAGGACCGCGACCGCGAGGCTGGCAGCATCCGCGCGCGCGAAATCCTGGAGATGGAGCGCCGTCGCCGCGAAGAGAGTACCCGCAACCAGTTGGACAAGCACTGGTCCGAGAAGAAGCTCGAACATATGCGCGAGCGCGATTGGCGTATCTTCAAGGAAGACTTCAACATCAGTACCAAGGGTGGGAGCGTGCCCAACCCAATGCGCTCGTGGGATGAATCGGGACTGCCCTCGCGTCTACTGGAGCTCATCGGCCTGGTTGGATATAAGGAACCCACTCCTATCCAGCGTGCAGCTATTCCAATCGCTATGCAGAATCGCGATCTCATCGGTGTGGCTGTCACTGGTTCCGGCAAAACGGCGGCCTTCCTCCTCCCACTTCTCTGTTACATTGCGGAGCTTCCTCGGATTGACGAATTCGAATGGCGCAAGAACGATGGACCCTACGCTATTGTGCTGGCACCGACTCGTGAATTGGCGCAACAGATCGAGATTGAAGCCAAGAAGTTCACCCAACCGCTTGGATTCAACGTCGTCAGTATCGTCGGTGGACACTCGTTCGAAGAACAGGCTTACAGTCTCCGCGACGGTGCGGAGATCATTATCGCTACGCCTGGTCGTCTCGTCGACTGTATCGAGCGCCGGATGCTCGTCCTCAGTCAATGTTGCTACGTGATCATGGATGAAGCCGATCGGATGATCGATCTGGGTTTCGAAGAGCCTGTCAACAAGATCTTGGATGCTTTGCCTGTTACCAATGAGAAGCCAGACAGCGAGGAAGCCGAGAACTCCATCGCAATGAGCCGCCATATCAACTCGAATCAGCCGTCCCATCTTCAACGCTACCGTCAAACAATGATGTACACGGCCACCATGCCTTCAGCTGTCGAACGCATCGCCCGCAAATACCTCCGCCGCCCAGCCATTGTGACCATTGGTAGCGCCGGTGAAGCCGTCGATACAGTCGAGCAGCGTGTGGAGTTGATCGCAGGAGAAGATAAGCGTAAGAAACGCCTCGGCGAGATCCTGTCGTCGGGCGATTTCCGTCCTCCGATCATTGTGTTCGTCAACATCAAGCGCAACTGCGATGCCATTGCTCGGGAGATCAAACAGTGGGGCTTCTCGTCTGTTACGTTGCACGGTAGTAAGACGCAAGAGCAGCGTGAGGCGGCGCTGGCGTCCGTTCGGAACGGGTCAACCGATGTGCTGGTGGCGACCGACCTGGCGGGTAGAGGTATCGATGTGCCGGATGTCAGTCTGGTCATCAACTTCAACATGGCGACAAGTATCGAGAGTTACACGCATCGTATCGGTCGTACGGGTCGTGCTGGAAAGAGTGGTGTTGCCATCACCTTCCTCGGGAACGAGGATTCCGACGTTATGTATGTTCCTTCTTCTCCATCTTGTTACAGTTCTTGTCATCCACCTTGTATTCGCTTACTGACCTGGTTTTCTGCAGGTACGATCTTAAACAGATGCTTATCAAGTCGCCTATCTCCCGGGTCCCCGAGGAGCTTCGCAAGCACGAGGCGGCCCAGTCCAAGCCGACGCGAGGCATGCCCAAGAAGATCGAGGAAAGTACGGGAAATGCTGGCAAGGGTGGGTGGTAGTTTAATGTTAACGTGCCCAGAGTGTTTGGGAAGACAATATACCTTACTATATCATACCTTCACATTATGCATTCCATGACGCGTAGATCAGCAGCCCTGATAGAGCTGTAGTATGCGCACTATTTTTTCATACTCTATGATTCTTTTCACATCTTCTACTGCTACGGCTCTGATTGATGTCCACTGGCTCAAGTCAAACTTCTAAAGGACTGTTCATTTGTGATGTGCATCACATTCGAACTCAGCCGACCCACGCCTGAACTTCAGAGTCAGGACCGAGTAGATCCTTATGAACAACGTATCATGCGATAGCTTTTGTTTGTGGAGCTGAGGTACCAGTTGGTCTCGAAAACACAGACAGCATTCTAATCAGAGAAGACACTTTCAAGAAAGACACAGCGAATATATTCCCCGTTGCCTTGCTAAACTCCCAGCTCAGCGACCTTTCACATCTGCAACATTCACCATCAGCAAATAACACCAACCATCCAGCCTGCCTTCTCGAGTCCAACAAACACAAACCCCATAAATCTGCTCTCCCTACCCTTCCTCTATCTTTCTCCTTTTCTCTCACTCTCTTCATTCCCCAACCATCTTTCTTCATCCCTCCCCGCACGATACTACCCTCTACAAAACCCAAGTACAAGAACCCATACCTCAACAACAACTACAAAAACACCTCACAAATCCAATATCAAGCAACAGGATCTGAAAATGCCGATGCAATGGACCTCCGAAGCCGACGCAAAGGTATGCACACTTCTCCCCCTTCCCCAGCTCGATCTCCTTATCATTCACGCATGCATACTCACTAACATCTCTCCCTCGAAATCCAGCTCTTCGTCGGCGTTCTCAACCAATGTCACGGCCAACTGAAACTTGACACCCAGAAGCTGGCCCAGCACATGGGGGGAGGTATGTTTTCTTACCCCTGAGTCTGACTTAGTCCCTTTCGTTCACTGCCTTTCATTCTCTCATCCCGCTTCCACCCCCTCACCCCCTCTGGAGTTTCCCTAAAACTGACAAGACAACCCGCCTAACAAAAGACTGCACCGCCTGCGCCATCGAGCAACGCATAGCCAAACTCAAGAGACATGCGAAATCCCTCGGCTCTACCACCTCGACCGATACGACCCCGATCACGTCCCCGGCTAAGAAGAATGGAGCCACCACCGCCGCCGCCGATGGCGTCGCCGGAGCAGCGGAGACTCCCTCCAAGGCAAAACGTAAAGCCGGGACTTGGGACCACGCGAATGGCGAGGGTGCCGCGGCGCCGACGAAGGCGGCTAAGAAGGGGAAGGTGAAGGTGCAGGAGGAAGGGGTTGGGGAGGAGGGGTTTGGGGTTTTCAAGCTGGAGAAGCAGGATTTGGGTGGGGTTAAGAAGGAAGGCGGGGGTACGGTTTGAAGAGACTTGGGGATGCAAAATGAGGATGGTTTCTGATATTCGATGATTTCTATTGGGGGTGTGCTGCTTGGGGATTAGAGTTGGTATTCGGGGTTTCATGACTCTGTGAAGGGATTAAGTAGGATAGGATGCGGAATGAGGTTTTGGCTCTTCTTGTGCTCATATTTTAAAGGAGAATTAATTCGTATTAGGTTTGCTTTACATGGAAGATTCACATGGTCATTTCGCATAATGATAGCAGACACCTACACTTCCCGGATCCGTTTCTTATAAGCTCTGGTATCTCCGATAGGCCTGCTGGCCATGTAAAGTAAGAACAATGGAATGTTCTTCTCGCGAAGATCTCGCGTGCTGAAGTCGTAGAGATGGCTCTTGCGGATCACCAGGTCTTCGCCGTCGAAGTGCGCCTGGAGTATCCTCGCTTGGCGCTGTCTCATGCATGATATCATGTTGATCTATACAACAGATGTGAGTGGTTCAGTCTGTGGGGATTCTATGAAAGCTAGTCACAAAGAAGTCTCCTACCGGGATGATCGTATGCTCCTTCAGCGCCGCTCGACTTAGCCGTGTCCTCATAATGCCCACGAGGGCCAGGACTTCGGTGCGCAGCAACCTCTCCTCCGGAGCCACCTTGTGCGTCACGATGAGACTGACATGGGGATTTCCCTTGCGCGCACACCACGCTTCCTCGAACTTGAAGTCCGCCGCGTGCGCAGCCCTAGGCCCCGTGTCCGGATCCGCCGAGGCGCTGAAATCCATGTACCGCGATCGAATGATGCCACCTTCAAAGGTTCTGTGAGAGGCTCCCGCAGTTTGTCCCCACTATCAGCAATGCTACATCGTGCAACACATCAAATATGTAGTTCACTTAGCTGACCCCTCAGTCCACAGAGAGAACTGCTCCAATGTATCCCGACCCAGCGGCCCCTCGCGCAGGTACTCGAGGAACTCGTCCGCGAGGACCGCACTCAGGAAGCCGTCCTGGTCGGTCCCCTTCCGGTCGAAGCGCGCCCAGAGCTTCTCCTTGACGCGGGCGGATTCCCGGGTGGTTGGGTCCGTCATGTCAACGGGGTGGGCCTCGAGGCGCCGAATCGGCCACGGGTGGAAGTATACGGCTTCGTCTGTCTCTTCGGGCAAGAGCCCATCTGGGCGGAGCGGGAGCTCGACGCAATCAATACCGAGGTCCCTGGTTTCGGACTCGGAGAGAGACTGTAACTGTGACGCTTGGACCCGGCGGTGGAGTTCTCGCAGGTGGGCGCGGGTGGTGTTGCGCGCCTTGTGATGCATCTCCTCGGCGGAATTGCGCGCCACGGCCGGTGGTGGTGGTGGTGGTCGCTGGCGCTGGCGCTGTCGCCGTGCCTGGGGGTCCGGGGGTTGGGCCCGGCGCTCTAGTTTGGCTGGTGGCTGTTGGTCTCGCGAGACTAGAAACCTTGCGCAAATGCATTTGATCGGCATCTTTGTTGTATCAGGTTTAGTGCAGGTAGTAGTTGGCTGTGACGCGCCCTACGCTAGTCGTCAGACAGAGCAGTAGATCAATTTATTCCTATGACGCCAGCGAGGACTAGAATGATATTTGGCAAGACTACTCCGGCCGCTATTTGAGATAGGCACCGACCTTGCTCAACGCTGTGTTTCGAGACTCAGGCGCTTGATCTCGATGATAAATGGAATTGAGGTTTTAGGCTTCTGCTAGACTTCCAGAAGATTGTTCAATAGTGTGGCTATCAGATCATTGTTTGCAGTAGAAAAGTTGGAGTCGGTGGATGGTCACTGCTGTCAGCCTAAACAGGAAGGGATGATGCTTCAAGCAAAGCAAGCATAGCTGGTCACGGGACATGCCGCCTACACTACACTTTCTCCAACACGCCAACACTCCAACACTCATCCATCCAACGGCCACTTCTCAATCCAGGATGTCTTTCTCTCTCCAGTCAATGCCGACGCTTCTCTGACTGTGCTGACTATGATTCTCTGACTTCAGTTCATGAGGTCTCGTATTCTCCTTCGGCTTACTCCTTCAATGGCCGTGCAATGCTCCATAACATACCTCGGCATCGGAAATCCAACCGGGCTCTGCTCTTCGACACGTCACATTACTCATTAACCTCAAACTGATCAGTCTACACTTTCCAAAGGGAATGAAATGTCGATCAAGGATCACTAGCAAACCATAGATCAGCTTTTAAGGGTTTACTTCGGATATGGTTTCTGGAACAAACTGCCCTGTTCCTGATCAGCATGCCACCATCGGCTGTGTTTGGTTCGATCGTGCACACACTAGTTACTATGTACAAGTAATAGACTAGATCCTGATCGCTCGTCTCATTTTTGAGACTCCAACCACAAACCCATGCACATGGCCAGAAAAACACCGGTGCCTGGCACACCCAGGCGGCTTGACCGGCGGACTTTTCTACCACCAGCGGACCCAGATCCACCCCCCGACCCAAAAAGTGGCCCTGTGCTGAAACACGCCGTTGGCCGTCGAGCGAATAGCCTCATCCACCGACCTCGGACAAGCCACCCGTTCAGGGTCTATTCAGGGTCCTCGGTAGCATACATCCGTGGTTGCCAACCGTATCAAGGAGGTGGTCCGTGATTTTTCTCGTGAGGAACTGTTGAACTGTCTGCGACAGTATGAAACGAGAATCGTGCATGAAACAAGCTACACTTCCAAAAAACTCATTCTATCTCGGCACCCAAGAAAAAATACCTCGACGACATGTGGACTGGTCCTAATCCCGAGGACTCGGGAGATTTGTATAAATAGGTTCCCAATGAAACCTGGTCTGGTCGATGCTTGAATGATTCGGAAGGCATCCCCAGTCCCAGCAGCACCCAACTACCCACGATGAAGCTTCCTTTGTTCTTCCTCGGCCTCATGGGCCTTGCAGCGGCCACCCCAATGGGTCTTGAGACCCGTCAGTGTATGGTCTCGCTGCTTTAACCTTCCCTCGAGCATCATTGCTAAGTATGCTGCAGTCAGTTCTGGAAACGAACTCCGTGATGGCTCTTGCAAGCCCATCATCTTCATCTTTGCGCGCGCATCCACCGAGCCGGGTCTCCTTGTAAGCCACACCACTTTATCTCTTCCATCTGTACTCTAACCAACAATAACAGGGTATCTCAACCGGCCCGGCCGTTTGCAACAACCTCAAGATGGCCAAGGCCGGCCAAGTCCTCTGCCAGGGCGTCGGTCCCGCCTACACAGCCGATCTGATGTCCAACGCCCTGCCCGATAACACCTCCCCAGCGGCCATCAACGAAGCCAAGTCTCTCTTCAACCTTGCTGCATCCAAGTGTCCCAACAGTCAAATCCTGGCCGGTGGATATAGGTAAGCCCGCTTCTTCACCACTCGGCCAAAATCCCTCCTCCCCAGAATGTACGCTAACGACAAATCCGATCTATATAGTCAAGGAACAGCCGTGATGGACGATTCCATCAAGGAACTTGACGACAGCGTCAAGGACAAGATCAAGGGCGTGGTTCTTTTCGGCTACACCCGGAACGCCCAGGAACATGGCCAGATCCAGAACTTCCCCAAGGACAAGGTCAAGATCTACTGCGCCGCCGGCGACATGGTGTGCGACGGCACGCTGCTCGTCCTTCCCGCGCACTTCTCGTACATCGCCAACACCGGCGAGGCCTCGCAGTGGTTGGAGTCGCAGCTGGGAACCACCTCTACGTCCACCACTTCTTCCGGGACCACTGGCTCGAGCACCAGCAGCGGAAGCTCCGAGTCATCCGCCGCTTCTTCGGGATCCTCCGGGCTGTCTGGGCTTAGCGGGCTGAGCTCGCTCTTCGGTGGCGGTAGCAGTGGGTCGAGTGACAGTTCGAGCGGATTGGGATCGTTCTTGTAGGCGGCTTCCAGTCATCTTGGTGAGGAATTAGGACGTTCGAGCGGGGAAGTTGGGATAGGGAAGCTGGTGATCAATGAATGGGTGTTGGGCTGGCTGGGAAATGTTCTCGAGGCGTTCTGTTCTTTCCTCTTCTTCATTCCTTTCTCAAGCTTTGATCTATTGAGTGATTTTCTGGTTAGATTTGATGATAGCAGGCTCTATCTTGAATGATAACATAGATCTGAGAAGAAATCTGGACTGGTTAATGCAGACCAATAAAGTACAGTATATGACTCGTCTCCCTCGACCCGAGCGGTACTTGCTATGGTCAAAGAGCCATCAACCCGCTCACGAAGAGGGAACACATGAGTCCCAGACATTGCAATCCCAGCCCGGAGTAACCACCTTTGACTTTGAGCTTTTATTGGTCCATTTCAACTCTATGTAACAATTTGACCGACTTTGTGTGTAGAAAAGAACAGAGAAAAAAGTATATACCGCTCTGTCAACGACAGCGTCATCATACAGTTACTATATCACCTCAAGAACGCCATGAATGATGCAACACAGGTACACACATCCAGAAGAAGAAAAAGAAAAAGAAACCCCGATTAGGGCAAAGAAGACATGTTATATATACGCTCAAGAAAGAAGAATAAGCAGAGAAAACATGAAAGGCTGAAACGGAATCGAGCTAGCTAGCTGTCTAGCCGTAGCGTGCACTGAGGCTGGCGAACGCGTCCGGGCTGTGGCGGCCACTCTGGAAGCCATTGATGTCCACGCTCTGCTGGCTCATGTGACCGCGAGGAAACCCGCCTGCTGACGTCGCGGGTCGGTTGTTCATGGTAAAACCTGCCGTGGGCGGGGGAGCAGCTTGGGGCATGGCCATTTGGTACGGTGCAGCAGGGGCGGCTGGAGCGGCGGTGAAGAAGGGGTTCCGTGTCCCCGTCGCCTGGGGGTCGGTGGCGCCGGGCTGTTGGAGGGCGGGTGCGGGTTGTTGATAGTGGGATGGTGGTGCTGGGTTCATCGGGACTTGCTGGGCTGGGTTGGCAGCCACCGGGGGCTGCTGGATTTGAGGGTGTTCAGGGATCGTAGGGGGCTGGGGAGAGAGGTTATACAGTGCGAGAATGCTGTTCTTGTCGACACGGGCTGTGTGCTGCGGGTACAGAGGCTGGGCGGGCATCTGGTAACCGTACTGCGCTGGAGCGGGATATCCTGCACTCTGAGGCGTGGGCGGCGCATTCATCATCTGGAACGGGTTCATGGAGTTTTGTCCAGGTTGCGTGGGCGGTACTTGGAGCTGGGGCTGCGCTTGCTGCTGCAGTTGTGGCTGCAGCTGTTGCTGCTGCTGTTGCTGCTGGAATGGCGAAGGCTGACCAAATGGTGACGTCGCAGACATGATAGGCATTGTGTTCGCATGTCGCGGAGGACCAAATGGACCGGCTGACGCCTGGTTTTGCGCCTGCGTGGATGGTTGTTGTGATGGAACCTGGCCGAAGAAGGGATTGCTTGAACCAAGGTTGGGGTTGGGGCTCGCGCCCGGAGTGGTCAGGCTGGCCTGCGGCTGAGCTCCAGTCTGGAAGAAGGGATTATGGCTACCGTCCAATATCTGTGGAGATGCGACGTATCCACCCTGGTTCAAGTTAGAAGCTGCAGGGGGCGCCTGCTGATAAAGAGGCTGAAGGGAGGACTGTCTGTACGGGTAGCCTCCTGTAGAGTGCGGGAACAAGGGCTGGGCGACCTGCAGGCCCTGAAACGACTGCTCGAGCGGCTGCATAGAGGCCGACTGAGGCAACTGTTGTTGCAGCTGCTGTGGTGGTTGCGGTTGCAGCTGTGCATCAAAAGGGTTGAAGTTGCTGCTGGGCTGGGCTGCTAGCCTCGAGTCTAATTGATCGAAGGGATTGCCGAATTTGGAGGAATCGACGCTAGGAGTTGAAGCAGAAGCAGAAGCAGGTGGTCGCATCACAGAACCGTTGCCCTCTCCCAGCCTCACCAACGTCTCGATGGTCTTATCAAGATTCCCATTCAATTCGCGGAGAGCAATGGCATTGCGACGCTCATTTGTGAAACCCATATCCCTCAGGGTAGCCAATTTCGAGTCGAACGACGCATCCCCGGAAGCCTTCCTTGCACCTAGCGCCGGCGAAGGTGAGTCGAATCTGTCCGATTGAGGAGAGGAGGCGCTGCGGTTGGAGATGCGGTTGAGGTTCGTTGCGGATGAGGCCGAACGAAGGCCGAAGCCAAACGGCCTGGCGGGCTTCGGAGGCAAGGGAGGCGGCGACCCCTCCGGAGACCTATCATACCCCGAGTCATGACGACTCGGAGGCTTCTGCTTGTTCTCATCGAGAGACCGATGCTGGTACTTCTGCCGGATGAATCGCTCCATGCACGAGTCGGACTCGTCGACGTCGGTCGGGACCGGTGGCTTCACGTTCTTGGGATTGAAGAGCTTGTTCATGATGTTGTTGCCGTGCGATTTCATATTCTAGCGTCCACCAAACCCATCACGAGTCAGACCAGACCACTTGAGCTGGTGTGGGGTAGCTATCACTCACATCGACTTGGTCGTCCGTCCACGAGTCCATGCTCAGGGACTTGACCTTGGAGATATGCGTGCCAAGCTTCCGATGTAGGGCCGCGCATCGCATACAAAGAAAGATGCCTATCTGTATCCGATCTAGTCAATATGCCGTGTCCTTATTCGGGGGCTCGAATCCGTGCATAGATCGGTCGTGGTACGTACGTTCCAACTAGCCCAGCCTTCAAGAGGTTCATTAGCATCACATTGCGACAGGATGATTGTAGGTATTGGGGCTCACCAGGGTTCATAGCCTGGCAATCAGCGCATCGATCGTTGCCAGGAACCGACCGGATGAGGTCCTGCAATGCCCGCTCATTGCGGTATTGCTGCCGCTTGCTAATGCCTCCCACCATGGTCGCACGACGCTCAAAAGGCGACGAACTCTATTGTGCAAGTAAAACGATGGGCTCCAAGTGTCTGAGAGCCAAGAATAGAAGAGTTTTGTGGTCGTAAACTTGCAGTGGGGGGTCCGTAGAGATAAAAGTCTCAGGTGAATGCACGAGCCGAGCTTCCGGAACGGGGAATTCGGAGGGGGAAAGAAGACACTCAGGCGGTGGGATCAAGCATATTTACACAATCAACGTCCAGGACAGAAGCCGAAGAGGAGCCGTATGGACGGAGGGAAAAGATAATAGAGTAGTAAAAAAGGATAGAAGAGGTGGGGGAGGGGAGGTAATAGACTGAGTAAGGATGAGGTGAGAGGAGAGAAAAGTGGCCAGGGATGAATAATGAATGAAGATGTGGGGAGGAAAGTTGGATGGTGGATTCGATTTCCTCGTCGTAGTCGCGCTCTTGTCTCTCCTCTGTCCTCTGTCCCCTCGACTAGTCTAGTCTTCCGTAATCATCAATGCAGATTACGGGAGTCACTTAGTCCAATTCAATGATGACTGACTGACTGATCAATCGATTGAAAAGCATCTAGACTGCAACTACTCGAGCTTTCATAATTAGCCAGCCAGCCTCGTTCGGTCCTGCATCCGGAGTTCAAGACAGCGCCCGCCGATGCGACCATCCATCCATTCAATTCAAGCAGTGCTTGCTGCTTGCTTCTTGGCTTCATTGTCAAGAGTCAGGGGCAAGCAGCCCCCAACTGGACAATAGACCCAGTTTTCCAAAGAACGGGCCACAATTGTTCTATTTTCAGCGCCATTAACATTATTCCCCCAATCTATGTCGCTAATATATTGCCAGGCACTTGGTAAGTTGGTTCACTTTATTTCATGCGCGGTCTGGGCAGAGGACAGACTCCTTTTCGCTCAAGCTCAAAAAGATAGTTTCGGGTTCGGAGTCGGACGCGTTCGTCAATCACTAGAACCCACGTTCAGAGGACTTGAGCCAAGTTCTGACAATCAACAAACTGCGCCTGCGAAACTTAATCGAACGATCCCGGAAGACCAATCCACGGGCTCGGTGACCTGGTTGCTTGATCCGCGCTTACGAGAAGCATCGAGACTTCCACACAAGTGACGCTCTCTGGATTGCTGCAACGGCCCTCAGCCTGGGCGCGTGTGGCCACAACTACAATACGAGAAGAGAAAGTGTCTCTCTTTCTCCGCTTACACAATTAAGAAACGATCTTGCGTCGGCATGTATGAGCAGCAGTTGACTTCATCACCATCGCACTCGTGACTCTCGAAGGAACCCAGCACGGTGATGAAGCCATAGCAAGACATTTGCCCGGTGTTGGAAACGTCATTCTGGTACGCCAATATGACCTGCCATCCTATGGAGGATAGGAGTGTAGGTTGATTATGCGTTCGTGAGGTATGATAAGTGTAAAGAAGAAAAAGAAAAAAGTTCCTTCCCGCGGCGCGGAGGAAAACTCTTTTAAATGATGCACAACGGTGCGTCACGTGAACTGAGTCTCCGCTGTCTTGTGATGCCTTAGGTACCAAGGTCTTCCATCATGTACATCTATTTATCCCCTTCACCATCTATCAAGTCGATCCAGCCCGTCCAACCTTGCTCATTCTCGAGCACATTCATAAGGGATACAGCCGTTTGGATGCCCATCTTGTGACCGATAATGCCGAGGCACCTCGTGGCCCAAGCGTGGACAGGGCTCGACACTCCATCGACAAGCGAAGCAAGATAGAGGGGCAAAAGGAGAGTGAACCCAGTGCCGGCTTTGGCTACCAAGGGATTCAGTGTTTTTCTCTCAGCCTCCTGAGCAAGGCCAAATTTGTACGGAACCGCGCAGCAGATATCCATCGCCAATTGCCTTAGAAGAGCGCGGACATGGCGGCAAAGACTCTGTATGCCCGGGGCAACTGGGCTGCGCTGGGGATGGAACGTCAATTGTTGTAACTGTGCCAGAATCAAACTGTTGACGAGAATTCGAATGTACCGGTAATTGTTCCATGTATTGCACGCCCACATGGACTGGTACACATGGTAATATCCATTGTAATGACTGACCGCGTTTACCGCCTCCTCTTGAGAGATCTGGGATTTGGTTCGCAGACTGATCAAGTAGGGCAGCTCAGCAAAAAGCTCTTTGCTGAAATCCTCTAAATCAGATTCCAGCTTCATGGCGAGCGTAAGTATTCTGGCGCTATCAGTGACTGCTCCCTCGCTCATTTGAGATTGAAGATCGCATAGACCGGCGGCAATCTCCACCAGCTTACCTGCACAATAACTCTGAGCAGTGGAATTTGGTCGATGTGAAGTCCTGATGAGCGTAGGAGGCATTCGTGTTCGCTTTTGCAGGCAACCAATAAGCTATAAGAAAGTCAGACATATGCACTTTATTACTTGGCTTGAACGGATCATGAAGCTAACCACTTCATTTCTCAGGACTTGGAACATTTGCAAACCGGTTCCACAATGGAGCTGTTCCTCCCCACGAAGTTCAAGTAGGGCGGCGATGCCTCGTGCATGCTCATACCAAGATAGCAAGGACGATTCCTTGTCGCAGCAGATAATCTTGCAAATCAAGTCAGTGGCTTCGTTCCGGATACTATCACAAAAGACTCACTTCATACAAAGAGAGACAAGCCACCGCGGTGAGCGTGGTGTCTTCTTTTACTGCCACTGGATCACGAAGAGCAGCGTTCGTCAACTGCAAAGCAGTGGTATACTCGCTTCTTGATGAGATTCGAAAAGGACGTGATTTATTAAGATTTGCCAGATTTGCAAGACCCACCGACGCGATACCTGTCATCATGGCCTTTTCGCCAATAGAGAGGACATGCGTCTGAGACTGTTCTACCAAGCATGAGACATTGAGCCATGTATATGACTTAAGGAACAGACAGGTGGCTTGGAAGATGTGGTCCAGCGCAAAGTTGAAGACGGGGATCGAGAAGGTCAGGTGCTGAAGGCGATATACTTGGGCAGCCGCCTGTCGTATCGCAGTAACGGCCGTTGGTGGCGGGGTCGAATCGTCCGAGCCCGACTTCTTCAGTGCCTTGACTTTCTGCACAGTGGCGTCGCTTTCGTCCCTGAACCACAGTGAAAGTTGATCCCGATAACCGGTGCAGGTACGCCTAGATTTAGTGCAGCGTAGACAGACTGGTCTTGTTTCATCGCACTAAGCCCCATGATCAGCATGGGTAGTCGTGGGGGCCGAAACTAGCTTCCAACAACGACAGTGATTGCTTGCTCAGCCTTGACCGCAAGAACATACCTTGACTTTTCTCGCGCGGCAAGTGTTGCATCCTCCACTCGGTTTACCACGGTAGACCATGGCTAGCCGGAAATTTGACGAGCTTGGAGTGTAATGTATGCACTAATAGACTGGTAGGAGACTGCCTGCAGGATACTGGCTAACCGAAGAGCACCAGTCGTTCATGATTCTGAACAAAAACACTTGATACGTTCCAATAGCCATGGAAGGCTGCAATAATGGTCGTTGCATGAAAGAAAACCAAACTGTCAGAAGTCAGTCTTGCTCATTCATAGTGCTGACAAGGCAGCCAAGTCGGGAACGAGTAAGAGTGACCCGAGCCCGAGTGGAGTCCGAGTCGGTCCAGGATTGCGGCTGAGTCAAGTCAACTTGCAGCCTCAGGCTCTCCATCACTAACCTGCTTCAGGTATGCAGAGCGAGCGGCACCCCATTCGCCCAGCCTTTTCATTGGCCCAATCTATCTCTTCAAACAATTCCGCCCTGAAAGGATGCGGTATTCTTCACTTCAAATTGCTTGGAACCGTAGATTGAGTGCCTATGAGGGTCGCAAACACTGCCCGGCGATCCTGATGGAGACTCTCAATATCAAAATATCGGCACAGCCCTTGTGGTTCTCAGGCTAAAATCCTTCGCCTTGGGGACAGGAGATAGTCCGAGTTGAGATTAAATAGCGAACATGTCCCCCGTCAATGACTTCCGATATGAAGCTTCATACTTTTAAATCACCATTCTTCTTGGTTTTTTCTTGACAGGTCTTGTGAAGCCGACTACTGCAATCATGGCTATCGACTATCGCCATGGAATCTCCATCCTCGAATTGATCATATACATCCCCACCTTATTCACAGCCCTATGGATGGCCTTTCGCCATGGATTCACACGAAGCTCGGGCTGGATATTCTTCGTGATCTTCTCGTTAGCTCGAATCATCGGCTCCTGCTGCTACCTAGCCACCATCAGCAATCCTACATCAGTCGATCTCTACGTGGCATGGGCAGTCTGCACATCCATCGGAGTCTCGCCTCTGACCTGGGCCTGCATTGGCCTGTTGTCTCGAGCGTATGTATACCCCGGCAGACATCCACAAGCACGCACCGTGACTAACACTTGGTGTCATTGAAGTAACGACTCGATCCAACGGAAATCCGGCCACGCTCTGCACCCCCTCCTGTTCAAGGTGACCGGCCTGCTCACCATCGTAGGCATGATCCTGGGCATCGTGGGCCAAACGAAAAGCACCAGCCCGACGGAAGGGCTGTACAACTCCAAGACCAAAGCCGGCCTGGTGCTGTACCTCATTGCGTGGGTCGGCCTCTGCATCCTGCTGCTCCTTATCTCTCTCCGCTATCAGCGGATCGAGGAAGGCGAGCACCGCCTGCTCCTGGCCGTCGGCATCTCGATCCCTTTGCTGTTCGTGCGCATTCTATACTCTCTGCTGTCGGCCTTTGCCCAGAAGCCGGAGTTCAGCTCGCTCGCCGGAAACGTCACCATCCAGCTGTGCATGTCGGTCCTGGAGGAGATTGTGATCGTCTTCGTGTGTCTGGGGATCGGGCTCACGTTGTCCGTCCGGCCCGCCTTCGAGCCCTTCCAGGCCAACGCCCAGGATGCACCGATGCTCGAGTCGCAGTCGCAGCCGGACATGTCGAGTATGGAGTACGAGAGTGCGAAGCCGGAGCGCAGGTACAAAAAGCGTCGGGGTGGTCCTATTAGGCAGCTCGTTGGGCTTGCAGTCGATGAGATCAATTACCGACGTCAGAAGTGAACCCTGACTTGAGTTTTTGGGGGGTGTCTGGCTTTTTGGTTATTGAGTATGGAAGGCATGGCGCTTCTTTGTACATTGCTAGGATTAGTTCTTCGCCGGCGTTTGGTTCTATGTCCCAGACTATGATACCTTTTAGAATATATGTCTCGGGAACTAGGAGTTACATGGCACCTTTTTTGAACACAAGCTTTCACCAAAATCATCAGAGAGAATAGAAAGATGTTGAAAGTAGTCACATGAGAAAAAAAATATAATACGAGCGATCAACGAGCGATCAAGATCTTTCTCAAAATTTTCTCTGAAGTGATTTGCTGTACGTAGTTTCAACCCCTCCAAATCACCAACCTTGAGCCGAGTACCCGCACGGACAAACATTCTACCCACCAAGGACTAGCGTATCACATGACCACATTAAGCGAAACATATATTCTCATGTGACCGTAGCCGTCTGACTTTTTTTTTTTGTTTTTCCCTTTCAATTTCCTCTCCCATCAACAATCGGCCGCTTTGGCAGTCTGTCACATCGACAGCCATGGTCCAGCCTCACAGACAAATTCATCTTCATTGCCACGATTGTTCAATCTGAACAACCGCAGTCGATGGATCTCGTCTCCCGATCTGCATGATGTTGGCAGTTGGGGCCCTTTGGCATTCATTTTGTTGCCGACTCGTAGACAAGCAGAAAGAAACAACACGAACACAAAACCCACACAGTGCGCGTCTTGCCTTTTCAATGGCAAAGATGCATTACTTTTTTTTAGTTCGTTCAGTGGAAGATCAAAACCAAACAGTTTTTAGCAGAGCTGCGTCTACTCCACCCTGGTGTTCGCTTTGATCGAACGGCAGGACTATTTTTACGACGGACATTCTATCTTGTAAATCCTCGAAATGTAGTTCGCATGTTGCTGATGGCGTTGACCTCGGCCTCAGCCAGCAAGAGGACTGCACTTCATATGCGCACTCGCTCATGCTGCGCTGTGCTGTCGCATCGGAATTTACGTTTTGATGTTCTGGTTGTTGTGCTCAAGTCTGTGGATGAATGGTACCTGGAGCCTTCATTGACAGGGGCACAGCATTAGAGCTGATTACCGCCCTCTTCTTCTGCAGAATTGGGATGGAACTCGATTCCAAATTTTGCCATCGTCTTGCCTTGTACCATGTGTGCGCAAAACCAGCAGTTACACAAAACTGCTTCTACTCATTGGGCAAATTCTACCTGCAAGATCACATAGTAAGCATCCGTTGGCTTCGAAAAGAACTTTCTTCGGCTCTGCATAAGGTTCAGTACGGCTTATGATTGCGAGGTGCCAAATTTGAGACCGTTTCGATATCGTAAGCTGATGATGAGTAATGGCGACAAGTCTGGAGTTCTGGACAGGCACGATTTGGTAAGACGGAGGAAGTGGAGGGAGAAAAATGGTGGAGCCGAGAATGAACAAAAAAACCAAAGAGAAGTCGCAAGTTTGTAATCGGAACACACCGGACCCGCTTCGCCATTCATGATTGGATTTGTCCCCGTTCGGGTTGTCGCATCGTATCTATCATCCATCCCATCCCGCCGACGTGAGAGACAGACAAGGGTTAGACTATCCCTCCCCAGGTTGACAACGCCATTGCGCTGGATAAACAATTGTCAGAATATCCCAGGATATTATCTACTGAAGAAAGCAAGGAACTTCTCAAGGGCCTGGGAAGAGCCCTGGGAAGAGCCATGGATCGAGCCCCTGGGACTTGCCACGAACCGGAAACCCCAACAGCCGCGGCAATCATTCCATCCGATAATCCCACGGCAAAACTCAGGTCTTCCAGAAGAAAGTGCAGGAAATGCGGAGAGAGATAGAAAGCCAAAAGACCGGCTATTGATTACTCAAAAGATTGGGGCTAGAGCTGTCCCCCAATTCGCCTCGGTCATTGGTGCCCTCAGGGATTATTGGAGGAGTCGCGGGCAAAACCGATGGAAGTGATTCGCAGCCTAGTAGACTTATTAGTATCCCTGTCTTCGTCCCTTCTCCTCTTTCTTCTCGTACCTGTCACCTCTCTTTCCCTTCCCTTCTCTTCCTCCGTCCTCTCGTCTCACCCTCCCTCAGTAGTCGATTCACCCCAAGAGTACTGTGTGTACCCTTTCGTCCTACCCTTCCACACATAAACTCTCCCCGTTTCACACCTCTCCCTCACACAATGGCCTCCGCTGCTCGTTCGGCCTCTCGGGCCTTCCTTCGCTCGACCCCTGCTACCTCGGCTTTCAGACCCGCTGCTCGCAGCGCTCGTTATGCCCTTCCCTCCCAGGGCTTCCGCACCGCTTCTCGCCGCGGCTACGCTTCCGAGGCTGGCTCCAGCAAGTCCTCTAACGGCCTCCTGTGGGCTGGTGTTGCTGCTGCTGGTGCCGCTGGTGCTTTCTTTCTCTTCCAGAGCGGCGATTCTTCCGTGAGCTCCAAGGCCTTCGTCCCCACCCAGGAGGACTACCAGAAGGTGTACGATGCGATTGCCAAGAAGCTGGTGGACGAGACCGACTATGATGATGGCAGCTACGGCCCCGTGAGTCTTGACCCTCAAGTCAAAGAGTCTTGTTTTGACATAACACTAACCTCGGAATATGACAGGTCCTTGTCCGCCTGGCCTGGCACGCAAGTGGCACCTACGACAAGGAGACCGGCACCGGCGGTAGCAACGGTGCTACCATGCGGTTCGCTCCCGAGTCCGATCACGGTGCCAACGCTGGTCTGAAGCACGCCAGAGACTTCCTCGAGCCCATCAAGCAGCAGTTCCCCTGGATCACCTACTCCGACCTGTGGACCCTGGCCGGTTCTGCCGCCATCCAGGAGTGCGGTGGCCCTGCCATCCCCTGGAGACCCGGCCGTCAGGACAGGGACGTCGCCGCCTGCACTCCCGACGGCCGTCTCCCCGACGCCTCCAAGGACCAGAAACACGTCCGTGACATCTTCTACCGCATGGGCTTCAACGACCAGGAGATCGTGGCCCTGATCGGTGCCCACGCCCTGGGTCGCGCCCACACCGACCGCTCCGGCTTCGATGGTCCCTGGGACTTCAGCCCCACTGTCTTCACCAACGACTTCTTCAAGCTCCTGCTCGACGAGAAGTGGCAGCAGAAGAAGTGGAACGGCCCCGTCCAGTTCACCGACAAGACCACCAAGACCCTGATGATGCTCCCCACCGACCTGGCCATGATCAAGGACAAGGAGTTCCGCAAGCACGTCGAGCGTTACGCCAAGGACAACGATGTCTTCTTCAAGGAGTTCACCGACGTGTACGTCAAGCTCCTCGAGCTGGGTGTTCCTTTCACCAGCAAGGCCGAGGACCGCTACGTCTTCAAGACCTTCGAGGCATAGATCATGTGCAGGGTGTGTGAATAGTGTTTGGGTTTCTTTTGGCATAATCTGTTCGCGGGGCATTGCGTTTCTTGACTTGTTTCGATATTTTGATATCCGATATATGCGTAAACGGTCCGCTCTTTGACGGCCGTGGCCCTTCTGTGCGGCTTTGTTCTCGGCCTGTCTGCCATCGAAGGCATTGTACAGGCGAGTCTTGTGGGTTAGAGGTAGAAGATAGCTAGAGCATCAATACTAGACTTATCATCCACTAGATGAGTTATTCCAAGAGACGGGCTGTAGACGAATAAGACTTACCTTCGAGATTTGCATTTTCAATTTTGAATTGCTTCATTCTGTAATCCACGTCCTGAGTGATGTTAGATGCAAGAGCATGGCTCTTATCACAATGGTAGTTGCGATGTCCAGAAGTCACGAGAATTGTGGCCGCGGCCGGAACGCATGTGCGGAACGGCCAAGACCCGTTCGCCGCGCCGCCTTAATCTTTTTTTCATCTTTTTGCGACGAGGCATCTGATCCTCCGTTATACAGAGGAGTCCCTTGACACTTACTTGAATATCACTTGCACACGCCTCGCAAGAAGGAAAGGAGAGAAAGCGTCTCTCACAGGAATTCTGAACTGAAATCTCCCTCGCCAACCGACCCCGCCTTCTATCTTCCGAAGCGGACAGGGATACAGAGACAGAATTGGAAGGAGGGAAAGGACATTCACAATGACGCTCACTACGACTTCCCTCCCTCTTGACTATTATGAGATCCTCGGCCTCTCCTTTACGACTGCGCCCCTCTCGAAGCAAGAACTCAAAACCGCATACCACCGCGCCCTACTCAAACACCACCCGGACAAGGCTGCCGCCGCTGGCAGCGCCAGCACACCTACTCAGGATGCGCCTCCAAGTTTTCTGGCCTCGAACGACACCCATGGCTCTTCCTCGCCACAGACGAGACCCTACACGATAGACGAGATTACAGCTGCATACAAGACTCTCTCCGTCCCATCTCTACGCGCCGAGTATGATCGCTCCCTGCGACTGGATCGCGCGCGGGCTGCCGCGGGGCAGGAAAAGGCCGGGGGCAATGGGGTGCTGTTTCACACGGGGTTGGAGGTGGTGGACTTGGAGGATCTGGGCTGCGCAGAGGATGAGGACGGCGACGGGGATGTTTGGTATAGAGGGTGTCGCTGTGGGGATGAGAGGGGGTTTCTGCTCACGGAAGAGGATTTGGAGAGGGAGGCGGAGAATGGGGAGATTGTGGTCGGGTGTCGGGGCTGTAGTCTGTGGATGAAGGTCCTGTTTGCGGTTGAAAATGATGGCAGTGATGATGAGCAGGGGCGAGTGGGAGAGGTGCAGAAGCAGGGGGCCTGAGGTGTTGGTGATATTGGTGGGAAACCCTTGTGTGTAAGCATACGGTGATGCTCTTTTTCTGGTCTTCTTGCCCCTGGAGGGTGAGATGTCACTCGCATATTTACCTGGTTCACCGGCTAGCATTGCCATGAACTGGTCTCTTCCGGGGAGAGAAGCGATTTCTGGTCTCTTATGAGGCTCCGATACGATGAGGAGGTTGCGGAGTATAGCCCGCATTTCGAGCAGCGTGGGTGCTCTAGTAATGCAACTTGAGCACCCAAGGTCGAGGTGGACTCGACACGCTCACGATCGTCCCTGAAGCTATTGGCTTGCAAGTATGAAATCCTGATGTCCTGGAGAGGGTTGTCCAACAGAGACTACGATGGTGTCCAAGCTCGTGGATTGAGCGCCCAGTCATGAGCAGATTTGTGACGGATAGAGTGGGCTTGGTGGCCACATTATACTCAACTACCTGTAAAAGAGTAGACATCAATGATTCTAGCTGTGAATGAGAAATGAACTAATGAGTGCGCCTTTCCGAAGTTGATGCTCATGATCAAGAGGCGTCCCAAATCATAGAAATCGTCGCAATGACAGTGCGTCACAGAAGCCGCCGCGGGGTTGAGTCGACTCGGAGCTGATGACATATAATGGATAGTCCGGGGCGGAGACGACGAACCGTCCAGTCCAGTCTGTCCCGGTCAACAACAACCCATCCTTTTCTCTTCTCCTCTCTTCCTTCAAATCTTGATTACACCGCTCAGCTCAGTTCAACCCGACCGCCACGATGTCACAACTCGTGCAAATCACCTCCAAAGAGCAATTTGCCTCTCTGCTGAGCTCGTCTACCTTTGTCGTAGCCGACTGTGAGCTTGTCTCCCCTTGTCCCAGCTCCCCCTCCCCCGCCTTTCCCCCTCCTTCGTTTGCCCCTGCCACCTGTCTCACACCCACGTCGATTGCACAAAACCACCCTACAAACAAACAAACAAACAAATCCAGCTAACTGGTTGACTCTTCTGCCCCCCAAAAGTTTACGCAGATTGGTGTGGACCATGCACTGCCATCGCCCCCGCGTACGAGCAGCTAGCCACGCAGCTGTCCCGCAAGGACCGGATCACATTCACCAAGATCAACGTTGACCACCAGCAAGATATTGCCAAGGCCTATGGCGTTACAGCGTAAGATGACCCCTTCTGCGTACCTACCCATAACCGTTGGGAAAAAGGAAACCCAAGCTAATCTCAGCGATCCCGTGAACAGAATGCCCACCTTCATCGTCTTCGAACGCGGCCGCCCAACCTCCACCATCCGCGGCGCCGACCCGAAGAAGCTCAACGACGTCGTCCGTAAACTCGCCGCGGAGGCCAACAAAGCCGAACCCTCGTCCGGCGAGGGAGCAAGCAGCGGCAGCGGGGGATACTGGATCGGAGGCGCCGTGCCCAAGGGCTACAGTGACATCACAGACCAAGCCGACCCCAAGGGACTGGAGCTGTTGAACCGGGCCAGCGAGTACGGCACGGCCCGGACGCTCTTCGAGGGGCCGAAGCCCTCCGCCCTGAACAGCAAGGGCAAGAAGGCGGCCGGTCCGGACTGGGTGGAGAGCGACACCGATGAGCAGCTGATGCTGTTCGTGCCCTTCCAGTCCACCGTCAAGGTGCACTCGCTGCAGATCACATCCTTCCCGCCGAAAGAGGGCGACGAGGACGAGGAGGACCGCGACGAGGACGAGCGCCCGATGCGCCCCAAGACGATCAAGCTCTATACGAATCGCTCCCATGTTTTGGGCTTCGACGAGGCGGACGATATCGACCCGGTGCAGGCGGTGGAAATCCAGCCGCAGAGCTGGGACGCGAACACGGGGACGGCTACGGTGGATCTGCGGTTCGTCAAGTTCCAGAATGTCACCTCGCTGGTGATCTTCTTTGTGGACGGCGATGGGGACAGTGAGAAGTTGCGCGTGGACAGGATCCGGATCTTCGGCGAGGCCGGGGAGAAGCGGGAAATGGGCAAGTTGGAGAAGATTGGCGATGAGCCCGGGGAGTAAGTAAATAGTAGAGAGAGGCTCCAAGCGAGGCGTGTGTAATCTGTACGTATGTATTGTACTCCGTACTTGGCATGTGCCCGCGGAGTTTCTTGGGCGGAATGTTCATGCTGGCGGGCTTTGAAGTGTGCACGCAGATAGAACTTGCATGGTGTGCCAACAGACAACAGCAAATACAGTGCCCCTCGAAGAAGTACTGTACTAGAGACCGAACATACAAGATCACCATGGATACCACGAAGCAAATGATATCATGTACTGCTGCTAGCAACAATCCAGACATAGGTCCGTATCGCCGAGAATGATCTCCAAGATTATCCCACTATTTCTATGAAAACTACGAGTCTCTTGCACGCAAGACCCAATCTACAAGCAATAATCCCGCCGGCGAAGCTTTCAAAAGAAAGCAAAACGCCGGAGAGAAAATTTGAAATGTCCGATCCCAAACCAAATGGTCTCATCCTAGTAGGAAAAATTCAGAAAGACCAATAAAGTAGAACCGGTGTGCAATTCCGTTCGTCTGTGACGCAACTGACACCTGGGAAAAAAACATCACGGTAAAGAATGATGTCCAGGCAACACGGGTGAATGTAATAGCTGCGTCGCCGCACGAAGAAAGAAAAGGAAAAAGAAAAATGTGGTGGTCGACAAGCAGGAGGAGTTTTTATAGTGCTGGTGTGGGGACGGAGCGGAGGATTGAGTTAGTCCGGAGAAGAGGCTCGGTTAAGTCGGTCGTTGAGGGTTACGGAAGAGGCTTAGTGGGATTGTGAGGGGAGGCTGGAGGGCGGTGAGCGCGATGCTCGTCTTTTTTTTTTTCCTGGGTTATCTCGTTTCTTCTTCTTCTCCCACAATCATATTATTATGGGCTGATGATGAGACACATTGGATGTATAAACATATGATAGGAAGAGACTGACTCCCCACGATCAAGGGGAGCTTGATCTAAACTACCATCCACTGAGGCCTGTTTCCCTTTTTTCTTCCTTTTTTTTCTGCCTCATTCTGCTTTTGCGTATCGACCGATAAAATTCTCTCTGCCTCATGTTTCTTTATGTGTATTTGTGTGCTTGCTTATCGGTAGTTCATGCCGGTTTGCTTGTCGTTCAATATCCAGGATTCTTCAGTCTGATATTTTGGGGTCGATATTTGCTTTTCCCTTCCCCTCCAATACATGTTTCTCTTTTTGCTTTTGCCAGTGGCGTCAAACGCTGCTAGCCCCAGCTCCCAAAGGCACGTCTTGTTTGCCCCCCCCTCATCTTTTGTCATCCATGCCCGGAAGGATTCCTGAAGGATGCTTATGTGGTGTGAAGAAGGACAAAAGGGACTTCTGCAAGCCTCGCTTCCTTCGCTGATTCCGGCCCGGACGGCCCCATGTCCGGCCCCATGGTCAGATAATCGCGGTCCAGGCGTACGACTATAGATCAACTTATCTAAGATGGAGAGATCCGGGGGGTCGAGTAGATGTTCTGAATATGCTCTGGGAAGGGACTAATGCAGTGGTCATGGGGCGGAGGGAGAAGAAGGGTCGCTGACGGGACTTTGGTCCTCATGCTTGTCTAGGACGGCTTGCTTTGGGGCCTGAAAGTCGTCGTAATTCGTAAGATCCTGAAGGCAATTGCTCAGCCCGATTGAGATGGTCATGGGGCTGTGCGCTGGTGGTGCAAACCTGCAGAGTGTAGGCCACACTAGTCAGCTAAGCCAGTAAGCCCTGCAGCAGGCTGCATAGTTTGCAGCTGCAGAATTTGCTCGTCGCGTTCTCTATCGAATGGATGGATTGATGTTGCATGCAACACCAGCAATCATCAAGCACCGCTATCAGAGCGGGCGTCCTTGCTCTCCTCTCGTTGTTCGCGTCGCCTCGCTGACTCGCTTGCTTGCTCACTTGCTTGCTCGGCTCGCATAGAGGCCCCCCAATCCCAGCAATCAAACCGTCTGTGCCTGCCTATTCCAATCAAACCCCAACCCCGAAGAAACAAAAATAAACCAGCGGTACATACTCATACGTGTGAGGCTTGACATCGATCCATGGTTCCAATCAAATTGAAGCCCAGAAGGTCCTTGCAGAAAGCGAAAAAAAAAAGTTGGCAGCTGGAAGTCTAGGAGCATTGTACGGAGTACCTAGTTATCGGTCCGGTCCAGCTTCCCGTGTGATCAACCAACCCGCGGTGCTGTTATTGGTTTTTATTTTTGACCGCCTCGCGTAATAGATAATGACGATGGCCATTTTTGGCGTGTGCATTGTTCATTCTGGGACTTGCCCAGTGCTTGGTTTTTCGTATTGTGCTGGAGAAGTGGAAGAATGGGCCACGCGATCCATGGAACGGAGCTCGTTGCCCCCCCATCCCATCTCGAGTTCTTATCTGATACCAATCCACCATCATGCCATTTTTTGCCCCGGCCGCACGAGTCGGAGTATGAGACACAGGTATCCGTCGGACGTGGGGGTCCTTGATTTGCTCTTGCCTTTCTCTCACTCTCAGACATCCCCACCACCAAGGCAACGAGCTATTGTCTGGCAGGGCGCATGTATTGTGCATTGTGCAGATAGGAATCCAAGTCCCACTCTTTCTCCGGAGGTCGATTCCGCGGGGGACGCGCTCGCGTCGATCATGAAGGACCATCCTTTGGCCCTGCACATCCCTCCTTCTTTCCCCGATTACCAATCGCGGGTTAGAGATCTGTTGCCCGTCCATGACATGAAGCATTCCCAGATGCCCGCGACCCACGATTGCTCCCAGACTCCGCTCCTGGTAACACAGGTGTTTGACACATGTACAAAGAGTTTCACCGTGGGATAATAATACATGCAACCCCGGGAGCCTGCCGCACACCACTGTAGGCTGTAGCAATCCGCGACAGCTGAACAAGGTTTGGTTCCTCGTGTGGAGTCGGTGCGTGCTGTAGCGAATGCTGCGAGTGATATCCAATTAGAGTTCAACCCTAAGTACTTTTGGGGGGAGATCGCACTATCAGTCCGTGGAGTTGGCAATCTTGGCAACGACCCAAATTTTGAATGGCTTCATTCCGAGTGTGCATGACTCTTTGTTCCGTATGTGAGGGCTGAATTTGATCGGCCGCATGTCGCACGGTAGTGGTGGGTTCTATCTCTAGGGCAATCCGAACGTTACCCGCCTCTTTCGAGGACTGGTAACCTCCGGTGTACCTTCCAATGAATGACGTTTTGAATGAAGTGGCTGAAGATAGGTGTCCAGTATTCGTATATGCTGGATGGGGCTCAAGCCACACCAAGACTCCCGCATCCACAAGTCGAGAGTCGCGACCCAGCTGCTATCGTGTCGTGTCTCCTAGGAGACATGATAATAGACTCAGCTCAAACATCTCCTACAGTCAATGGTCAGACATGTTAGAGATGGACTCTCCTACTAATTAAGGACATAGCTGTGTCACTTACCTGCTTGTCCTCCCACGTTTTCGTAAGGTTTTAAGCATGACTCTCAAAACCCAACCCATGTAGATGGTAGGTTTTGTTGAAGCCGAGGATCCGATCCAAGGTAAGCTCATCCCATGCGAAGGGTTTGGGGCTGACACTAGAGTCTGGTGCTTAACCTTCGCGCTGATAGACTTTCACCTCTTTACCTCTTGCCGGCTGCCCGCAACGAAAAATTCGGATAGCTTCCGCAGGAAATCCCCGATGTTTCCCCAATGACGCCATAATCCCAAGCATTCCCACAATCGGAAGGACGAAAAAGAAAAAGAAAAAAGAAAAAAAAAAACATTTTAGAGAAGTAGAACGGGAAGAGGGCCCTTGGTGCTTGGTGGTCAACCAAGATCGCGGATGGATCCTACGTTATCTCGTTTTCCCCAGCAAAATCCCTCAATTCGTGGGCCGCCCAAAACTCCGCTGGGTGCTCTACATACCGCACTGGGGTTAGGTTCGGAAAAACCAACCAATGCCTTCGTGAGCGCGGAATGTGTGCCTTTGAGGCGGACCGATAGTACCAGAGAGCACAACTAAGCCGTTCCATTGAGTTCATTGGCCTCTGTTGGTACTGTTCTAGTGGCCTGTAGTCAATTCACGTGCTGCATGCTCATGCTCACCGTCAATCACACACGGCCCTAACCACGAGCCAGGTCCATTGACAGTGCAGTGTCAGTGTCGACTCGACTGTCGAGACATGCACGTGCTGCGCCAGTGGCTTGTTGGCCTATTGGCCCAGATTTTCAGCTCATGCGATCGGCCGCTCTAGTCCATGATCTTCCCTGCAAGCACCCAGGAACAGAACTCAAAGGTGCCTGCCTGCCTGTCTGTTGGGGTCTGGAGTGGGAATCACAGCCCCGAATTGGAGAGATATCGTGTGTGTGTGTGTGTGTGTTCTGTTCAATGCTGGCTTTCGAGTGCTCGGATGGTGATTACCCATACCCTAGGAGGCGCGCAGTCCAAGCTTAAGCTCGAACAAGAGCATCCGTTATCGTCTCTGCCACGACCAGGCGCCGCCACACGAGCTTGGAATTGTGGAGGCTTCGCTAGTTAATTCCAAAATGGTGTGCTTGTGGCTTGAACCAGCAAACAGTAAGGTTGTGCGTGCGTGCGTGCGCGTGTGTTAGTATCCTTTCCTCAAGCACTGATGAGGAAGGACAAATGTAAGTCCACTGCCATATCTAGTATCCATAGCTCAATTCACTGCTCGCACCGCTGGACCCAGAGAAAGTACTCCGGCCGCATGCTTGGGTGACTGGGTCTGCAGTGGACGGTGTGGTGTGCCTGCCGTCCGTATCTAGCCTGGATTGTTTGTCCCCGCAAAAAAGCTGCGGTATTAGCCTGAAGCTTTATGCCGGCAGTCGGAACCATGCCCACTTACCGGAATGGGAAGCTGCTTGGCGGCGGACTAAGTACGAAGGTTGCAATTGCCATTACTCAACCGACAGTGGAAACCCTCGCCTACTGCCTTGGAAGCGGTGCAGGCAGATTTCGCTAGACAAGCCACGGTGTCCATCGCGCATCGCTGTTGAGAGATACTTTTTTTGTCGCATATAGATAGATATATGGTGCGGTATGGTTGCTTCAGCCCATAGCTAGATTGGATTGTGGATTCCCCTCGGGAGACCCAGGGTCCGGCGGCAGTTGTGATGATTCCGTGAAATGATAGGGGAAAGCTCCCATGAACAATGAAAACCTAATACATATTCATGGGCCTACTAAGCGGGATTTACTTCAACGAAATGCAAATCACAAGTGGTGTCGGAAGTTCTCCGGCCAGCCCCGTGTCCACTCAGTTGGGATGAAATGGTCAGATCATGGATCCGGTCTCCATCGACGACTTCCAAGGTAAATTAGTTATCGCCCGTCTCGAGTCGAGGGAAGAGGAGTTAGAAGGTTCGAAGAATGCTGCTAAAAGTTCTTCAGTCACTTTAGAGTCGTTCCACTAGACCGCAACTAAGCATGTAGGAGGTAAATCACATTAGCCGGGGTTCATTTCGAATTATCACCCCTGGTTCCCTTTCAGCTATATTATCACCTCGTGGGTGTGTCCCTGACGGTTTCACAATGAGCTTACTTGCATCGGAAATGCCAACAGCGCCCCCCCCGTAAGTATTCCGTAGGTAGCAATCTTCATTGGAGACAGTGACCGAGATGGGTGTAGTGATATGAGGGGTCGCCGTTTGTGTGAAATGAAATACAAATAAAATCGGAGATACTTACCATCTTGAATGCTGCCTCAAGCGCACTCTACCTAGCTGGAGTAGTACTCTCCTGACTAAGACGGAAGCCGAGACATGCCCCAGTGCAAGCGGACACTGATTGGAGGCAGGCATACACGTTAGTCGGTTTCAGATCTGGCTATCCGGCAACCTTGAACCTTGGACCTCCCAAGGTACGCGCGCGACAGCCCGACAGCAGCTCGTCCGGAGGCTCGGGTTTCCCGGCCAGATTCCTTGAGGGGTTTAGTCTCCTGGAAAGAAGACTCTTGGCTTGGCTCGTCGTCTTTCTCCAGAGCGGATTGCTACTAGTCAACTCCGTAGTGTGCGATCTGCTGATTCCCGACTCTAAGGCTCCTTGGTCTTCTGTCTATCTGTACATAGTCAGTTAGCTTGTCTGTATGTAACTGTAGGACAAGCCTCCTTGGCTGGAGGGACTCTCTGCCATGGAAGCTTCCAATGGAAAGAAAGAACACTACTGGGTCTGGGTAATGTTACCGTTTGCCCTTTCCTCCAATCCCAGTTTCTCACTTCACCATTGAATGCAGCGAAAGAACCAGACCCCCCCCCCTCCCCTCTCTCCCTTCTCCTCCCAAATCTAGCGTACCTACACCCCGTATCTCATCTAATATGAACCCTCCCTCAACACTAGGCGCTGAACTATTGGTTCATCTGAACTCTATCAAAGAATATGCAGTGTCGATACGATCTCATAAAGCTTCCCTGAGTGGCCGGGCTAATAATTCAGGCAGCACATCTTCCAGTTTGGTTCTATGGGATATGATACTCGCAGATATGCAATGCTGATTATATATAATGATCAACTGTCCATCCAACGGCATTGATGCATCATACCGTGATGATCGGGTTCTCTCTGACTTCTGTTTGGATTCTGCTATAGTCAGTTATAGTTTACTAAGACTCACTCGCCTCGAATCTCCTTCCTTCTTCAGCAGTAACCCACCCACTTGGTAGACCGTTGCCTGATGTTCCTTCCTAGACGTTTAGCCACAATAATAGGATCCGCAATTGTTCACACTTTTCTTTTGTCGAGTGGGCTCCTGCATCCGGCACCACCGACAATAGATAGCAGTACGAAAAAAGCCGTTTGGGGGGGGTTGCTTTCTAATAGCTTATCAACAGTGCTGTCTCGCAAACCCTTGGTTGGGTAGTGTCGGAATGGAGCGATATGATTAAAAGAACGGGGTAAGGTTGCGGTCTTGTTTATTTGTTTGTTTTGTTGGCTATCGCCTCCCCAAATCCTCCGATCTAGGCATACTGTACAAGAGTGCCTACTGTACACTTACTGAGTGTTTTCTTCTTTCCTACTTCGTGTAGACGATGGCGACCGCCAGAGTGGCCGATAACCGCAGCATCCCCTCCGGTCTCCGAAGACCCATCGTGGCGGATGGCGCAATACTATCATTTGGAAATTACCTCATTCGGTCATATATTTTTCGCATTGCTTGCCTCACGGAGCTTGATGGTGAGGTTGAGTCGAATGTTGCCAGCTTTACCGATTCCCGGCCGGGGATGCACTGCTTGACTATGTGCACAGTCATAGACTTTCAAGTCCCAGTGCCAGATTGCTGTCCCATGATTCGTCGGAAAAGCGATGTGGCCTACTTCGAGTAAGTAATGAGGTATAGTACGTACCATACCGAGTAAGAAGATTTGACAATAATTTTGACATATTTTTTTCTTCCCACATGCCCGCACGGTCGCTTATTTTTACTGGGTTTTTGGGGACCTGAGTGGCGCCGCTTGTTCGGGGCTAGGTCCCTACCGCCCCGGCTGTCATCCCACGGAGAACCCACCGCGGACGTCGTAAAATGAGTCGATCAGAGGGGTTAATAGAAAACAGCAATAAGAAAACAAATCAGCCTTGTAGATGACGTTGAACGACATTATCATTCCGACTACATCAGAATATACATCGAGTGATCGAATCATCCCTTAATTTGGTCCAAGGTGAAAATGAAGTAGCTCGAATGATGCGAGACAACGGTCGGGTTTCTTTTCCATTTAGCTCGTCTCCTTCCCATGGACGTGTGGAGTAGAGCGTACGGAATGCGGATGCAACTGGGTCTTTCATCCACCGGTGTACGGAGTAAGGTAAAGTCCTCGAGGGGGAAGAGGAGGGGGGGAACAGCAGCAGCAGTACGTAGCAGCTAAGAGGATCTCTCTCTCTCTCTCTCTCGTGGTGACAGACGGGCAGAACGAGGGCCAAGCGAACAGCATCGCTTTCGTTTGAACTTTGAACATCCATGGATTACCCGACGTGAAGGTGTTGAGACGACGACCCTCTCGAGCTAGCTAGGGTGTTCCCCAGTCGATGACGACAGTCCCTCAATTATAGCGTCCGTTAGACTAGCTCTTGTCGCTCTCGGGTGTGATATTTCTTTCTTTGATTTTTTTCCCTCTTGCCTTTGAATTTTTCCAAAAGCGCGAAGCACCAAGGAGCATGGGTCTTTTACCGAGGCTTCGCTTCGTCGTGTCTTCCAAGACGCAACGGCCTTGAAATTTCTTTTAGGTTTGCCTTTGTGGCAACGACAGGGGTTAAGCCGTCGTCGCCGGGCCTGGACGGGCCAGGAAGACGTTTAGCTGTAAATTATCCCTGGCATCTGAGATGGGTTATCGTCCGGCGAGCTGCTTTGAGTGCGAGGTCCGACGATGTTGAAATTAGACAGCCATGATCTCCTCGGCCTGGGCCGTTGCCGTTGTTTCCTCCTTTTCGGCGTTTGCTTAATCACTTGCTGCTCCCCTGACTAACTAACCACTAGGCACCCATTGATGTCTTGATGGGCAGGAGTCTAGTGGTGGAAGGGCGATGGAGTTGCGGAATGGGGATGGGAGCAGAAGAATGGAGCTTTTCCCTGTGGACAGTGGAGATTGGCCGATAGTAGTCTCTCGAGCTAGAACTGTTAGCTGCTCGGATGGACTGTCAAAAACTGCTGTCGCGGTCTTCTCGAAGCTCAGCGACCTTCCATGCATATATTAAGCCAAGTGATTCCCTAACCTGAACGAGTAAAGTCGCCTGGGTGCGTTATGGGTCGTTGTTCGTATTACCTCCGGTAGTACGGAGTACGTAGTGTAACAGTCGTAACTTGTCGGCGTGGCAAGGAAAATCTCGAAAGTCGACGACCCCATCCTGTTAGGCACAATGCTTCCAAATCATTACCGGTAAGTCAGTAAGACCAAAACTCCTTTTCCGACGGTCAAGCGGTAGGGTGGATTTGGCCATCCCCTCTCCCTTATCATCGTCGCGCATAATGTCGACTTTCCGCCGCTGTCAGTGGCTAATGCTAAATTACCGCACTCCGGGGACTGGCCCGGAATCCGGAAGCTGCACCCACATCAAGTAAGGCGTCTCTCTGCGCAGTGTCGGTAGTAGAGTAGATTGGTATCGTGGCGTGTATCAGTCAAACCATTCTATCTTTAGATCCACCATTGAAGTAGTCTTAATCGCTGCGACCGGAGACAGAGTCATGCATTCGATACGGTAATTTAGTTTGATCATCGCCAGATGCTTGCGACTCCTGGTACTCCTGTGACTATCGATTGGAGAATCAAGACAAGCAACGAGATAGGAAGAAGGGGACCCTGGTACCTGCGCCATGAAATCTGAAACAGTGGCCACACTGACGAGTCATGTATGTACGAGAGACCCCAGCCAGGTCTACGATCCCTGGCAGCCTTGAGTCGGCGGCGAACTGCGTGGCGGTTAAAGGAAAGAACAAGGTGTGCAGTGCCACGGTGATGCTCATGGCTGGGTGCTTGAACGGGTTAATGATAGCCCTTTGGGGGGGAGTAAGAAGAGGTCCGTGTTCTGCGTTTCGCGTTCTGAGTTCTGACAGCTCTGGCTGAGTCCCCTTGCGTTGCCTTTGCTGATACTCGAGTACCACCATACACACAAGACAAGACAAGATAAGTGACAAGTGGGATTCGATTGGCTGTTGAACTGTCATTGTCCGCCATTTGACCTATGACGTGGACAAGTCAAGTCCCGTGGTCGGACTAAGCCCGATTGCTGTAAATCATAACAATAACGACGTACTAGATGAATCATGTGCTGTTTGCCTGACTAATGCGACGAGATTCAGCGGAGTAATGATACACCAGCAAACATTCTGCCGAGTCCCGCTCTCAACTGATCAGGTCCAATGCAGTCAAGAGACCGACTATTGAGTCGAGATGAGAAGATTGGAGGCTTGCAGGTGTTGGCAATCAACGGTAAGCGAAAGTTCTTTATTGGCAACCGGCCCTATCGCAGACCGGCCAAAGAAAAGTGGATTCTAGGTGCAATGGATGAAAAACAAAACCATACAGGCGACCACGGGGAGAAAAACTAGATCAGATTGAAGCAAATCAGAATCGGGCGTTCTATTTTGACAGCTGCATTTCATATGTACCTAAGCCCTGTGTAACCGTCTATCGGACAACAAATAAACGATGCAAGCAAGGGTCGGTTGGCATACCAAGGAATTCCGGCGTGAACGTCGCTTTTCCCCTCTCCGGCCATGCAGCCTACAGTTCCCCTCCGCATCGGTTCCTGCAGTAGGCCGCCCAGACCTGATCGATCCCATCTGCCATTGAACAGGTCGAATCTCAAAATGTGAGCTAATCCAAGAAGGCCCTTTTTGTCTTTCTCTCTCTCCCTCTCTACTCTGTATGTGAGTGAGTGATTGACGTCTTTGACAATCCGAGTGCGCACACCGCGCCTGTGATCTTGGGAACAGGCTATGTGCTACGTGGCCAAACTCTCAATTTTAGGACACCAAAATTGGAGTTAGCCTATACTTGGGGTGCCAGTACCCTGGGATTTTCGTGCTTTTGACTTGACATCACCTCACACTTTCCCCAGAAAATCTTTCAACCAACGACGCAGGAGCTATACCTAGCTTCCCTCCACCTCAGGAAATAATCTAGCCTATTAGGTTCAATACTGTCTGCACCATATGCTCGGCGTAGTGTCTCCAGCATATGATTTGCTATCGGATTCTAGAGCCATCCTATGTCTGCTCATCGATTTTATTGTGTGATTAGCATCAATGCGAATCATCTAGGAAAGAAACATGCCAATGTGTCTCTTCTCCAGATGCCCAGAGAGGGATCAGACCCTGTAGACGACCTACCCAGTACAATTTTGCCTCAGCTTACGATATGAGTTACCTAGAATGTCACAGGGCTCCGATTGGGCCGCACCCGGGACTTCGGATGTCTTTTTCTGAGAATCGGTGGTTTGCTGTCAGTAGTGAACACTTATTAGACTGGAGTAGACTCAGTAGTATAGTACCACCCGTAAGGACGGGTAAACTATACCTTAGTAGCACTTATCTTGCACCATGCCATAAGTTAGGTGGTGGGCCCCAGTCGCAGCCGTTTCACCAGTGGTGTCGAGGGCTCGAGATGATGCCACAGTACAGTAGTGTTGCTTCTCGAAATTGCTAGTCTCAATGCCGCTAGAATGGACTGCCAGAGGATTGCGAACGTTTTTTTCGTTCATGCCCGCTTATCGACATGGGACCATACTATGTCTGTCCTAATTGAGTGGTCTCATCGAGTCCGGAATTGCATGCCTGCATCAATGCCGTTACGCCGGGGCAGTTCGTATCATCGATCGTCGTCATCACCACCGCCGCCGCCGCCATCAGCATCATCATAATCATCCCTCTCCTCCCAAACCCCATCAATCATGATTATCAGTCTCCGCCCTCACAGAGGCTGAGACCAAAGGGAAAGTCCACAGCGACCCAGCGTGAGTTTGGGGGTGTGGGAGAGAACGGGGAGGGGCCGCGGACAACATCTGCACTGACCAAGACAACCCCCAAATCAGCAGCCACGGTCTCTTCATCATAACATCCATCACATCATCCACCCAACCAACCAACTGCAAAGGTCGTTTGCTGATCTTACTGTAAGCGTGAGGCATCCCAGAGTGAGGGAACATGGGACAGCCTTTCCTCGTCAATTTTTTTTTTTTTTTGCATTGTTGTTTTTTTCTCTTCCCTCATTTTCTGTTTCCTTTTGTCTTTTTTTGGGGTACTTTTAATGAAAACCCCCAAATGGCGGACGGGATGCGCAGTGGGGCCGACTAGCTTAGCCGGCGAGTCAATCCCTCCCCTTCACAGGTTGAGGCTATTGGCTTTGAATGCAGCTTCTGGTGCGCTTGCCCTCTCACCTAGCAGATTTGCAGTCAATGAACTTCGGTTGTCAACTCAAGTCACCATGTCTTGGTAGTATGTGTGTGTGTGTGTGTGTGTGTGTGTGTGTGTGTGTGTGTGTGTGTGTGTGTGTGTGTGTGTGTCTCTCCCTCTCTCTCTAGCTGTCTGGAGCCCTTTGACTGCCCGTCGGGTTGGTTTGGCTGACTGAACCGGCCTATTGGAATCTCACTTTTGGTTTTCCTTCCCCGCCCAACAGACTCCCACTCAACTCGCACACCCTCTCCATCACTTTTCAGTTTGCTCCAGCGAAGGTGACTGGCCCGATTGGTTTTCGTGCACCAAGCCAGTGGGACAAACAGGCCGCTGATAAGCCCAGATAGGCCATCCGATGCTGCTGATGCGGGTCTCATTGGTAACGGAACATCCGATCCATGTACTATGTATAACACATCACCCTCAGCATCACGATGAACGCTGTCATTGACGGACAAGTGGTCTCAACAGTAAGCGCGCAGCGTGATTGACGAGGTTGGTCTCAGCTGAGCACCTGAGCACCTCGAGTAGACAGTCCCTCTTGACTGGCAGAGAGGCAGTGGCAGTGAAGGAGGGAGGGTAAAGGATAAGGGGGGCCATTCGACAACTTTGAGGTGCTATTTTGGGAGCGATAATACTGCCTGAGAGTCTCGGACGGACTGCTGTGGCGACTTTCAACCATCGAGACAGCCTTTCCAGCTCGGCCTCAGCCTGTTACCTTACCGGCGATGTTACAGGATAAATTACACCCGGGACTGTTATGTGTGGGAAGCTAAGTATCAGAAGACGGGATTGGACTCTTGACAAGTGTGTTGACCTCCCTCCTACTTGGGTAAGTTCCAAAAGAGATTGAAGAGACCATGGAACCCGCTTTACCCCCCCGACAGTTGTAATCTGTACTTTATATGGAGATACTATGTCGTTACGGAGATGTCTATCTAAAACGTGAATAATGAATTGGCCACAAGGCAAGACCGACGGAGACAGAGAGGAAGAAGTGGGAAAGCCACATATCTCCATAGTTGGCCGTAGTGAGTGACTAAGGGCTGTGTACAGTACAAATGAACTAAATGTTACCAGTTACCAGTTTACTCCCACCATCCAACCCAGAACTGTCATTTGCCCTACCGTAATGAACTCTCTCTGAAACAGTGTTAAGTGCCACCGAGGACGATAAATTTGTGATGATAATATATCAATCGTCATTATAAACCTTCTGTGATGAAATAGCCAACGGTCACAAGCGGTTCCTTCTCTCGCTTCTACACTTTCCGTGCTTTGCTGGCTTGCAATTGGAACATGAGCAACTCCGCATTTACGCATTTACCCATCCGTGACCGTCAGACGTGTGTGCCTGTGTGGTCTGGTGGTAATAAATGGACGGAGGGCCGAGTTTCCATGCACCATTGAAATGGGGCTTGAGGCCGCCAATGTTCCCACTCGTGCTCATGTGCTCCACGCACTTACGCCTCTTTGGGTTCCCCGGCCGAGGTGGTGGGGACGATTTGCTAGTGAGTCGACGCTGGGATTCGCCCTCGCCATCTGACTGTCTCTCGAACTAAGCTCCGATCCAACAGCATCCAGCGTCTCCACCCCTCCCAAAATGAGGAATGAATGGCACAATATTTTAGTATATGTATTATCGGTACCTGTCTTGTATTGATCTCAATATCCGTCGTCGTCGCTGTCGTCGTCCTCCTCCTCCTCCTAGTCTCTTACTATCGTGGACGTCCGCAATGAAGAGGTATAGTGCGTAGAAGGATTGTCAGAGTACTAGTAGTAAGGTGCTTCGCAGTGGTACAGTAGAGATTCCGTAGTAGTCCGCAGGGTGGTCCACCTCCCGTTGGTTTTGGTCTTGGTCTCCGCTTCCTCAAATTTCTAAACTGAAATGGAACTGAGGATGTGCACCGCCGGCGCCAATCTGCTTTCTTTGCCGCCCCAGACTCGAAAGTCTACTCAGCATTGATGGTGCATAAGATGGTAAAAAATAATGACAATCACCGGCTGGAGAAAATAGGATTTCCCATTCCACTTCCCCCCACCCCTCTTCCCTCTCCTCGGCCCTCTCTCTCTCCGCTTTCCATTGTTCCCCGAAATTTATTCAAATCATCATCCAGAAAGTCTATTATGGGAACGTTCAAAAAATAGAGCAAGAAACATTCAACACTCCAAAACCAGGAAATTGGAAGAAAGGGGAGGAGAAATGAAATTGAACTTCAAATCCATACACTGTCAAAGACATGATCGAAGGCAGCCCAAGAAAAATAACATATGACACAGTACCTGGACCGGCAGATTTATTAGATGATTTATTAGTCTTATATTACAATTCCGACTATTATAGAACTGATTGCTCTCGACTTTCCTACTGGCACCACCACCCTAAAGTAAAGTTCCATGCAGCCCATCTCACCCCAAAAAGGCTCGCCAGGCTAAAAAGTACGGCTCCAGTCAGTCCTCCAGTCCTCCAGTCCTACTGCTCACTACGTACGGCGCTACTACCTCGTAGCACAAGCAGATCAGTCGCTCTTTTATCCACTGCCCACCCTTCTGGCCGTCTTTTCCTCTTTCCATATCGGCCCTGTCTCTCATTTTCCCCGCGACTGTCCTCCTTGTCCTTCAAATTAATCTTCTTTATTTCTTTCTTTATTTTATTATTATTCTATTATTCTGGGATTTTTTTTTAATTCCCTTTTTGCCCTTTTTAGACTCGTCTCGATCCTCATCTGGTCGTCCTCTCTCCTTCCCTTCTTTTTTATCTCTCTAGTCTTAATTCCCCTCCCTCTCGCTCTCTCTTTCATTTGCGTCTTCAGTCTTTCGGTTTCCTTTATCGAGCGCGTTCTAAACCGACTTCATTCTCTGGTTTGGATCGTATCGATTAGAGGTGCCTGTCCTTCCTTCAATAGACCTGCGATACAAGCATCAGATATAATACCACCACCACCACCACCACCACTACCACGAACTATCGTTCTTCGCATCATTATCACAGCGCTGTCTCATTCACTCACTCCTTCAAGTGCAAGAGACTATCAACATTCTTTCCAACACTGTCGTTCTTGATATAGACGACTTCTCATTGCTTAGTGGTCCCGGCTACAAGACAGAAAGCTTCGCGCAGTCCAACGGTCCGGGTAATACTAACCCATTGATATACTTATCCTAATTACATCTAGCAGAGTAGACCAGACTCTACTCGCTTGTGCAACCACAACACTTCACAATCTGTGAGTCTGATCTTCCAATATATGTCTATTGGGGACCAAGCGCTGACTCGAGGATGGTAACCAGCTACATTCACAATGGACGCAACATACACAATGGCGCCGACATCGGTGCAAGGACAACCGTCTTTTGCATACTACCCAGCTGCCGACTCGCAGCCTAGACAACACTTCACCAGCCACCCTTCAGATATGCAACAGTTCTATGGTCAAATGCAACCGTTCTCCCACGCTCAACAACAACATCAACACTGTGTGCCGGACCAGTCTCTTTATGCCGCTCAGTCTGTCATGAACATGCACCAGATGGCTACGACGAATGCCTTCCGGGGTGCCATGAACATGACACCTATCGCCTCTCCTCAGCCGTCTCACCTCAAGCCCACCATCGTCGTGCAGCAGGGCTCACCAGCTCTGATGCCCCTCGACACAAGGTTCGTGGGCAACGACTACTATGCCTTTCCCTCCACCCCGCCGCTCTCTACAGCCGGTAGCTCTATCAGCAGCCCGCCTTCCAGCATCGGATCCCTCCACACGCCAATCAACGACAGTTTCTTTGCTTTTGAGAAGGTTGAGGGCGTGAAGGAAGGCTGCGAGAGCGACGTTCACGCGGAGATTCTGGCCAATGCCGACTGGACTCGCTCGGAGTCGCCTCCCATGACACCTGGTACGTACTAGTCCTTGATTCTCTTCAAAGAGACCCGTTAGCGGCCTACACCACGTGCTGCAAGAGTGCGAAAAGGCATTCGTGGATGGTCAGTAGTCTAGGGCTATTCGGTGAACTAACTCAACTTGTTCTAGTGTTCATCCACCCCCCTGCATACACCGCCTGCCAGACCTCGGAGCTCCTGTCTGCCACTAGCTCTTGCCCATCCCTGTCTCCATCGCCATCCCCTGTTGCTTCGACCCTGATTGTTCAGCCCCAGTCCGCTCTTCCTCTGGAACAATCCAACTCGGACTTCTGCGACCCTCGTCAACTCACTGTCGAGTCTTCAATCAATGTTGCTGAGTTGCCGCCTTTGCCCACTCTTGCATGTGATGAGGAAGAGTCAAGGGTTGTCTTGGGTGGTGAGGCTGTAACACTTCCTGTTCACGAGAACCTCTCTCCTGTGTTCTCTTGCTCCTCAGAGGATCCCTTGAACAGCCTTCCCACCTTCGATAGCTTTTCGGATCTGGACTCCGAAGACGAATTTGTGAACCGCCTGGTTGACTTCCACCCCAGCGGCAACGCTTTCTACCTGGGCGAGAAGCGGCAGCGTGTTGACTCCTACTCCCTTGATGAGGAAGAGTTCTTCAGTGAGCAAAGCTTCGACGAATCAGACGACCAGGATCTGTCCCAGACCAGCCTTCCATTCCTGGGTGACTCCGATTTCTCCGTTCAAGCTACTGTCAGCGACGCTGCTGAGGAGATGAGAACGAAGAAGCGCAGCAACTCTCGTAAGTCACCCAAGAGAGCTGGCTCCGAGAGCGACGCGGACTCTCTGGCCAAGAAGGCACAGGATTCCGCAAGTGATTCGGACTCCACAGCCGCTCAAGCATCTTGTCAAACCCGCCACAACTCGGATGCTAGCATGTCTAGTTGTTCTGATGCGCCATCTGCCCCGGTCTCTGTGAACCGTCGTGGTCGCAAGCAGTCGTTGACGGATGATCCTTCCAAGACCTTCGTGTGCACTCTTTGCTCTCGCCGCTTCCGTCGCCAGGAGCACTTGAAGCGTCACTACCGCTCTCTGCACACCCAGGACAAGCCTTTTGAGTGCAATGAGTGTGGCAAGAAGTTCTCCCGCAGTGATAACCTGGCTCAGCATGCTCGCACGCATGCTGGCGGATCCGTGGTGATGGGTGTCATCGATACTAGCAGCACATCCTCGCAGTCTCCTTTTGAGGATCACAGTCCCAACACCATGGGTGCGGTTCTCTATGAAGCTGCCAATGCTGCCGCCAACAAGTTGACGACCAGCGACTCGTCCGATGAGAGCATTATCGAGACGCCATCTGCTGATCGTCGAGCCCCCAAGAAGCGCAAGCGTGACGCGGATGCTTAATTAGGTCGTCGACTTGGTGTCGAAGCCATCATGATGATATGTGACCAGGAGCTCCCCTATATCACTTAATCATATATTATAAATGACCAACCATTCCCATGGTTGGTCCAACTGGGTCTCTTACGGATTGGCGTCCGGGTTTGGATTCTGGCGGCGACCAGGAAGGCAAAGGTGCATGGATTATTCTTATTTTTGAAAGGTCCTTGGAGTCAATTTCCCCCGAAAAGCGACTTCGAGGCACCAATTTTGGCGAAGCATTAGACCGGCGGCGAAGGAACTTGGGCGCACATTTGGGAGTCCATGGTTGGACCAAAACTATAGAGCGCGTGCATGATGACTCTACACTGAGGCACTGGTGATTTGGGTTGATTTCCTTTCTCTCTCATTCCCCTCTTATTTCTACTCTCTCTCTGACAAATATCCTCAACTCGATCTGCGAATGGTCGACTAGGACCACCACACTTGGTCCAGTCGCCTGTTTTCGTGTACCCTATTCCCCCCTCCCAAACATTCTCCTTTTTCATCTCTTTTCTTCTACATACTTCTCGTTTATTTACCCCTACCCTTCTGTGTCCACTATTACTACCCACCCTGTTTTGTTCTGCTCCCGTGCAGTACTGTGCTGGCCACATGTATACTTAATATTGTTCCCCAATCGTTGCCTCATACCCCTGTGCGCATACCCCCATTTCTTTCCTTCTCTGTCACTTGTTGCATCTACATTGTGCATAATAACCCCATATCTGCCATTTATGTGTTGAGCGTGCCATTCGTTCTGCAGCATAGCTTGTGATAATTGAGAATTGTGAATCATCAAGGTCCATACAGTAGTTTGATTTTCTTCTGTAGGAAGCCTGAAGTTCGTGGGCATAGTTCGATGGTCTTGGGAAAGCCCGCCTTTAGCTTATCTTAGCAGCGCTCTCCGCCTCGGCAGATCTTAACGTCACGCACTCCACTTAATCCTGCAACAATTCTCTGCTCGAGGAGGAATTGTCGGATCTTTAGTTGCCCTTCTATCTTAGGCTAAGTGAGCATTACTAACCAATAGTCTTTCTCTGATGCTCGACCCGGTCCGACGCTCTGCTGCGTGCCCACCTTCTTCCTAGATTAGCGAATACTGTCTGCGGGGTGCCCGAATCCCACCACGAAGAAAAAAGACCCTCGACCCCTCATGAGCAGCAGCCTCCATCCAACACACTTTTCCCTGTCGAAGACACCTACTACACCCATCCGTCACTATGCCACCTCAGCCGCACCTTCAACCACTCTCACCGCCGGCTCCCGGCGCAGGTCTCAATGTGATCGCCCTCATCTCCGGCGGGAAAGACTCGCTCTACTCGCTCCTCCACTGCATCCGCAACGGCCACAAAGTGGTCGCATTGGCGAACCTCCACCCCGCCGCCAATGCGCAGCCCACAAACACCACCACCACTACTGCCACCAGCACCGACCCATCATCAGTATCATCATCGACCCCGTCCCACCATGTCCCGGAAGAAGAGGAACAAGACCTGGACAGCTTTATGTACCAGACCATCGGCCACAGCATCATCCCCCTCTACGAGACCGCCCTCGGCATCCCGCTGTACCGCCAACCCATCCGCGGCGGCGCGGTCGACACCTCCCGGATCTACCGCCTACAAGCCGAGGACCAAATGGCGGACTCTCCCGGCCGCGACGACAGCAACACCGACTACAATAACACAAACAACCCCGAGGAACGGGAGGAGGCGGAGGCGGCCGACGAAACCGAATCCCTGATCCCGCTGCTGAAACGCATCATACAGGCCCACCCGGAGGCCAACGCCGTCTCTGCCGGCGCCATCCTCTCGACGTATCAGCGCACCCGCATCGAGAACGTCGCCGCCCGCCTGGGGCTGGTGCCCCTGGCCTGGCTGTGGCAGTACCCCGTGCTGCCGGATCGGCGGGCGACGGACGCCGGGCTGCTCGAGGATATGGCGGCAACCGGGTGCGAGGCGCGGATCATCAAGGTTGCGTCCGGTGGGTTGGATGAAGGATTCCTGTGGGGGGATGTGGCGGGTGCGGATGGGCGGGTGCGGGGGCGGATCGTGAAGGGGATGCGGCGGTTTGCGGACGCGGAGGATATTCGGGGCGCTGTGTTGGGGGAGGGCGGCGAGTATGAGAGTCTGGCGCTGGATGGGCCGGCGTGGTTGTGGAGGTATCGGATTGAGGTTGCTGGGTGGGAGGCTTGTGTTGGGGATGGTGGGGTGGGGTTTGTGAGGTTGAAGGGGGCGAGGTGTGTGGGGAAGGATGGGGAGGGTGATCGGGGCAGTCCGGAGAGTGTGAGGCGGCCGGATTTGTTGGATGAAAGGTTCGAGGAGGTTTTGGGGTCTGTCTTGGGGGGTGAAGGTGCGTTGGTTGTTACGGGGGACGACGAAGAAAGGAGCTTGCATGGTGTGGGTTTGGGGGCCGGGAGTGATGGGCTTGATGCGGTTCAGACTACGGAAGGGAGGACGTGGGTCATTGCTAATGTCACAGCGCCTGAGGCTGGCCCTGGTGCTGGTGAACAGATGAGGGCTATTGCGAAGAAGCTTCAGACGATTCTGTGCTCCTCCTCGAGCCGCGAGGTCCCTCGGACGACGGCTGATATTGTCTTCACAACGGTGTTGCTCCGCTCCATGTCAGACTTCCCCCTGATGAACTCCATCTACGTCTCGATGTTCAAGAAGCCAAACCCCCCGGCGAGAGCTACGGTGGCCTGTGGTGCTAGCCTTCCAAAAGGCGTGAATATCATGGTGTCCGCGGTGGTGGACTTGGGTTCGAGGGAGCAGCGGCAAGGCCTTCATGTCCAGTCGCGTTCCTACTGGGCCCCCGCCAATATTGGGCCATACTCGCAGGCCATGTCGGTACCTCTGCAGGGCCCCGAGCATTTGGTGTACATCGCTGGCCAGATCCCTCTCGAGCCGGCCTCGATGGAGATATATGGCCTCGAGAAGACGTGGTTCAAGGGCTTTTCTTCGCGAGCGGTCCTGTCTCTTCAACATCTATGGAGGATTGGTGTGGCTACAAACGTGGACTGGTGGTTGGGAGCTGTCGCTTTCCTGGCGGGAGCCGATCATATCAGAGAGAGAGCCAAGATAGCTTGGAATCTGTGGGAAACGATGCATAGCAATCAACAGGAGGAAGAGGATGCTGAAGACGAGTCGGGTCTGGATGCGTGGGACCTCAAGTATGGTGGGCGCGCCCACGAGCAAATCAAGGGTGTCTCGAAACCCGGACTACCGCGGTTCGACGTGGTCCAGTCGGAGGGATCTATGATCCCTGCTTTCTTCGCCGTGCAGGTAGAAGAACTGCCTCGAGGAAGTGATATTGAGTGGCAGGGTCTTGGTTTCCGATGCGATAAACTCAAAATCACCACCGAAGAACTGCAGTATGGACGCCAAACCGTGGTGACCACTGGCCAGGATATGGGCTACATCGGCATCGAGGTGGATGCGAGATGGTGTGGGCCTGACCTCGAGTCTTGCCTCCGATCGATCCTGCAGAAAGCCACGCAAGGGTCGAAGAGCCCCCATGTAGTCATATACACGACCCAGCCATTGTCCAATGACCCATCCTGGGGTCAGATCGTTCCCTGCAAATCGGCTTGGGGATCGAAGGGTCGGCAGCTGGCCGCGGGGGTTATCGTCCAAAGGCAGAAGCCGTCTGCATAGAGAGCCAAGACTCAGGACGAAAGGATCTGTGTGGCTTCACAGTTGCATGCGCTTAGCAGTATGATACCATTCACGTCGTTCTAGAATAAAGACATTGTACATATAGCATCATAAGTGTTGCTGCCAGAAAGTCCGCTCTCAGGCGAAGATAATTGTGACCTCACCTCACTTCTATCCAAGTCTGATTGACTTCTGCTGTAAGCCGATGGGGCCAGATGAGATCATTCGGAAAAGCCCGATGGGCTGACTGCCGTACCCGATTGAAACTCCATAGCCTTATGACCGGAGTGAGGTGATAGAAGACGAAAGGCCTTGAGAAGAAAGGGGGTCATTCCTTTATTACCGTCTCCTGATGCACGCCTGACGTGCTGAGTCGGCATGTGATAAGCGAAAAAAACCCGCTCCCGCCTGTTGGTTCCTCCGATCTGATCAGCTCTCGATAACAACTTCCACTCAACCTGTCATCCTTCCCTCCTGCGCCCCAACACTTCCCCACTACTACCACCACCACCACACACACTCCATAGATTCAGGGCCAATTCTTTCGGTATGACTACTATCTTTCGAGCGTGCTACCTTACACATGTTACAATGACTAACATCGATGATGCTCTATAGTCCCTCCTTTCTTGAACCCTGACCTATGTTTATCGACATGACGTACGCGCTCTAAGAACAGAACCGGACGGTCTGACCAGCAAACACCTATGACCTCTACACAGAGCCAGGAGGAAGATGGGCTACTTCCAACACCCAACAAAGATCCTGCATCGGACCCTGAATCTCACGATAATCTCCGACAATTCTCCCGATCCCCCCATCCATACACTCGTCCGGGCTCGCACTGTCCCTCGCTACCTGTGGATCCCGGCGACCGAGCGAAGCCCTCCCGCTGGCCCCGGACCTCGAGTGACAGCGGCACCGAAGCCGACGATGAGAGTACTGGTCTTCTAAGAGGCTTGCCGGCCCCTCCGCTACGATTGCGAAAAGGACTGCGTTCGAGTATCCATGGCGCCGGCGAGATCGATCAGTGGCTCCCCATCTTGCGCCCGTGGCCGTCGATAACACGGTCCACCTCGCGGAGTTCGCGGCGGAGTTCTGGCGAGCATGCGGAAGTCGGGGCCGCCGAGCTACGGGAACAGGAATATCGCAGAAAACGGGTGGCCGTTCTACAAAGGCTACTGGAAACCGCACTGCTGCTTTCCGTGGGTGTTGTCGTCCTGGGACAGGAGAGTGTGAGAGCGGCCGCTTGGGCCTGGAAAAAAGGTGCGCGGACATCTCCCCTGTGTGTGACTTGGTTTCATCTCTTGACTAACTCGAGAACAATTTGCAGAGCTTGCCACCTTTTTGGTCATCGTGATCGGTCTCTACACCGCATATCCTCTGCATCGCGATGGCCGCCCGCGACTTTCTCGCCTGTCCACATTTGTCGTCCCTTCTGCCTTCGATCCCGCTCCGTTGCTTTATCCCGTATTGATACCCATCTACGTTTCGCTGTCTCTGGCGCATCACAATCCTTCATTGATACTGCCTAATATTCTTCTCAGTCTTTCATCTCTCCCTGTTCAAGTCGTTCCGCTGCGCGAATGGGTCCACGGTTGCAGTGTTGTCCATTGGCTGGTCACATTGATCCCGATTGTCGTTTCGGAGCATCTGTCGGCGGGTCCTTCATGGCCGAAACCACTAACTCTTCGTGGTCTGGACGCGGAAGTCCTGACTCTTATTTTTCCTTTCCATCAAGCGTTGATACCCACTCTAGATTTCTTATTGACTACCAGCATCCTTCCCGCAGAGCTGCAGCTTTTAACAAGCGCTTTAATCAATCTCTACTTATTTGCAACATCCCCCCAGGCCGAAATCCTCAAGGCGTTGCTATGGCTGGGAGGCATGTGCACCTTCATCGCTTGCCGGGGTGTGCTTCGATGGGAGGTTGCCTTGGCCCGAATCCCGACCTGGAAGTTCCGACGCTCCCCTAGTGCTTCACAGTCGCCTCGCAGCATCTTCAATGTGATCGACCACAAAGTCTGCCAAAAACTCAGCAGAACAGGCTCCTCGGAAGATAATCTTTCTGATAGTGATTCGGCCGATGGGAGCTATGTGCTGGTCTCCCGCAAAACAATGTTCGACTCGCGGGAGAAGACGCTGTCCAACGGGCTAAGTATCACCAAGCACAACAACGCAGGCATGGAAGGCACTCGCCGGCGATCCCGTACCGCGCATCGCCGACGACACACTTTTTCGAGCTTCGACGATGTCAAACGAGCGGAGAAAGTTAGGACGACACCGGGAGGTCGCAAGAAGCGATCAATGGCCCCCGGGCTGGCCTCCTTCCTGTCGCTTACTGTACCTCAAGCACAAGTCCGGAAATGGCTGTATGCCCTGTATGTTTACGTTGCCGTTCTGATCATTGTCATGGTGCCCATTCGGTACTATGTCAGTGATCGAGCATTGCAGAATGGGGAGCCCTTCGGGTGGGCATTGGGGTACCTCTTCGGTAATATATCTGGGTTTAGATTCTGGGTGCTCATGTGGGGTTTGGAGTATTGGATACCTCTTCCAGCTCGTCTGGATAGCGACCCCTCCAATGAATCATGTCCCTTTGGCTGGGTTGAGCATCTGCGGCACGATACGTTCGGGGAAGCTAATTCGCGCCTCCTGATTGCTGCCTATTGCATCCTGGTACTTGTGACCGGCCTGGCTGTTGTGCTACAACTCAGTCCAATCGCAGAGGTCGACACCCGACGCAAGGTTTTTCACGGGATGATGGTCTCGATGTTCCTTCCGACCATTTACATTGACCCCCCGTTCTGTGCTCTCGCGTTGAGCCTCGCCTTGGCTATTTTCTCGCTTCTCGACTTGTTCCGAGCCTCTCAGCTGCCACCGATCTCCCGGCCGCTGACGTATTTCCTGGCGCCCTACGTGGACGGTCGCGATCATCGTGGTCCCGTCATTGTCTCGCATATTTTTCTCCTCATTGGATGCTCTATCCCCTTATGGCTTTCTCTGGCCGATATTCCTCGGACAGGGGAGTATCCATGGGCGGGCTGGGACGTAATGGGTCGCGATGTCAGCATGGTGAGCGGCATTATCTGTGTCGGGATGGGAGACGCGGCGGCCTCCCTCATCGGCCGCCGATTCGGCCGGCGAAAATGGTTCTGGGGCGGGGGGAAATCGTTGGAGGGCAGCGTGGCTTTTGCAGTCGCTGTAACCAGCGGGCTGATTGTTGCACGAACCTGGCTTACCCTGGGCCAATGGTCCACGGACGGAAGTGACGGGACGAATCTCATATACCCCTGGCTGCTTATGGTGTTCAAAGCCATTCTCGCAGCCGGCGGGACCAGCGCAACCGAAGCTATTCTGACCGGGTGCAATGACAATGTCGTTGTACCGATTGTGCTGTGGCTGTTAGTGAGAGGGCTTGGCATCTAATGCGGTTGATTTTCGGATATAGTAACGATTACAGCATGCTTTGGTGGAGCGCTTCTGGTGATGTCTGCTTTGCTATATACCCCATAAGACGAAGAAGCACTGCAAGTTTAGGTGGATTCGTTGTGTTTTGTTTGCACCTGCTTTCGACTTTTCTCTTTTCACTTTTTATTTTCTACGATTACCTTGTGTGCCATCCCTGATTCAATTAATCATCGCGACCAAATGGATAGAATAGCAGCCTGATGGTGAGGACGTGGAAGACTGTCCTCGCTGGTCATGGCGTGCTCCGCTTGTGAATAACATAACCAACCCATCATGCCAACACTATAGAGTGATTGAGTGCCGAAGGCAACCCTCCCCACAATCAGGCAGCACCCCTAGGAATACCCATTTGCTGCATGCATTGGTCTTGAGCGAAACGGTTTTGTTTTTGTACCTCGAATCGTACTTTGTTGTCCGCTTTAATCAGCCTAGCCTAGTCACTCTAGCTTGAGAAGCTAGGAAGACTCGTCCGGCAACTCAGGGACGTGCTGTGCGCCGGGCGGGTTTGAGCTGCGTCGATCGCCACCGACTGAGCGTACCGACTATGACCAGACGGGTTTAGCGGGGGATCAGCCAGCAAGATCAGGCAGCGGGTAACTAGAGTTTTGGGTGGACAAGACTCTGCCCTTTGCCCCATCAATAATAATAGAGTCGCTTATCAACCCGCCTCAGCTACCATTCCGGGTTCTTCGAAGAGAAGGGGGGCTCTCGCGGCAAGACGGTGGCAAGGTCGGATGGGCACTACACTGGGCTCTCTCGGGGTCTTTGTTGGTAAGCAGCCGCGCTCGGAGAGGCGGAGAGGCTGAGGAGGCGGGCAGAGGAGGAGGAGGAGGAGGAGGAGGAGGAGGGGAAGAGAGAGAGGGTTGAGTCATTTGATGCGCCATTCATTCGTTTTATTAAACGAGTCTGGACTAGTTGTTGGGTGATTTGCTTTGATTTTAGGTTGGGGGAAACGTCGGGTGTCACTGATACTGACCCAGAAAGTTATCAGTACGTCGAGTAACAGGTAACAAGTAACTTGATTTTGGGTTAGGAGTCAGAGCGAGAGAGAGAGAGAGATTGAGTCACCAGATGTGAACCGTCAAATTACCAGGTATGGTAAAGATGACTGACTGGGTTTCGCTGATCACTGTGTCTGGGTGCTGATGATGTTGATGGCTGATGATACCGCAAGTGGCTGAGCACATCATAGCTGGATCATGAACTGACGAAAGTGCGCATGTAGAACGATTTACTGGTATGGATGGACATCTGCATCTTGCACATTACGGACAGTATCTACTTCAGTATGAGTATATGGCCGCCCCCGATGGAGAAAAGTGATGATTGCAGGACGGATACTTTCCCCAGGCAATCCACTCGTTATCGCCTGTCCCCGGATTCATCCTGTTCCGGCCGCGTCTTATCTCTCCGTCCGTCTCTCTCTCTCTCTCTCTCTCTCTCTCTGGTGGGAGATAGCAGGAACCTTGAACTGTACTGTAGGGTAGTACTGTACTGTACATCTTCCCCCCTAAGTAGGAGCATGATGCACTCAACTTTGGTGTCTCGATGAGTTCTCGGTCTGTAGCACAGTACGGAGTACAGTACTTAATGATAAATCACTAACTTATCTAGGACGAGTAGGTAAGGGTGATGACGACCGTGGATTGGGAAGTACTGCTCCTAGTCGGTACTGTGGAGATTGACTCGGGGTGGCTATTGGCTGAGACATCTATTTGAGGACATGCCGCCCTGCTGACCGCCTTTGTTCTTCTCTCCCGAAGGTCATTCATGATCTTATCGGCGGTCACGCTCTCAGTCACTGCTCCCTCCCTAAGTCTCTCTTCTCTCTTTTCCTACCTACTCAATAAGTTACCTACAACAATTCTGCTTGCTTGCTTGCATGTCCCACGGGTCCAGCTGCTTGTTCCCGCCTTTCCACCTTCCCCCGTCAATCACATCATTCTCTCTCTCTCTCGCTCTCTACTACTTTCCCCCCCCCTTCTTCCCATTCTTCAGTCGTCGCTCTCCCATCCCTTGTCTTTGTGAGTGACTTTGAAACTTATCTACAAACCGACTCTTTCTTCTTGTTCTTTCTTCTTTTCCCATCCTGCAAGCCACGGTCTTGTTTGCGATCGGTCCTTCGGTTACTTCCACGCCTCGATCTACACAACATACTTCATCTGCCGAAATTAGTATACGTCTATCAGCACTGCATCAACAGCTTAGGCCACACCTCCACCTCCACCCCCCTGTAGCTGTCGCCTCCATCCTATCATACACACCCCCGTCTGTCCGCCTCACCGCTCTCCTGCCTCCTACAACGCCGACGTCTATTCTCGACCTATCTACTACCACTAAGTCGGTCCCCCCTACACCCAGACCCTATCTGAAGGTAGAAAGACGCCTACCTATTCCTTGTCTCGTCGCCTGCGCTCGCCTGCCGCCCTGCCCAGCGCTCCTTCACTACTTTCACCACTGCCTCCGCGGTCCACCTTTCCTTCAGCCATATCTATTGCTCTCCCCGTCCTTTCTCTGTCTACTATTCTCTTATCACCAACATTCCTCAACCGCTTGCCACTCCCCTGATGGGCCCCATCCATCATTCGCCGTCGCTATTCTTCCTGTTGAGGTAGTTGCTGTTGGTTAACAGGGCGCCGCTGGGGTTTTGTACACGCATTGTCTGCGCCCTGTCGCGATCATGGCATCAACAAGTCATTCGAGGAGGACGAGAGATTCCTCACACGCTGAGATGCCCATCGGCCGCTACACGCGGCTGGACGAGATCGGCCGAGGCAGCTTTGCCACTGTCTACCAAGGTGTTCATACGGTATGTTTCCTATGTCGCTACCCGAAACCGCCCTTGGCGAAAGAGACTGCATCGTTCATCGGCGGTCAAGTTGAAGCTTTGAAGGCCTATGCTAATCCAGTGTCTACTTGTAGAAAACCCGCACGTTCGTGGCGATAAAGTCCGTCAACCTTTCCAAGCTGAACAAGAAACTGAGGGAGAACCTGTCGTCGGAGATCCATATTCTCAAGGGATTATACCATCCCCATATCGTGGCCCTAATCGACTGTCATGAGACGACATCTCACATCCACCTGGTGATGGAGTACTGTGCCCTAGGTGATCTATCTTTGTTTATCAAGCGACGAGATACCTTAGGCGATCACCGCTATACGCGAGAAATGATCTCCAAATATCCGAATCCTCGAGGTGGCGCCTTGAACGAGGTCGTCACCCGCCACTTCCTCAAGCAGCTGTCGAGTGCTCTGAAATTCCTCCGAGATCGAAATCTCATCCATCGTGATATAAAACCACAAAACTTGCTCCTTTGTCCATCACCATCATCTTACCGCTCGGGTACCACCCAGGTCGTACCATTCAAGGGCAGCGAAGATTCATTCAACCCTACGACAGGACTCGAATCACTACCCATGCTCAAGATAGCTGATTTTGGTTTCGCGCGGTCCCTTCCAGCCACGTCACTTGCAGAAACCTTGTGCGGCTCGCCTCTCTACATGGCTCCTGAGATTCTTCGATATGAGAAGTATGACGCCAAGGCTGATCTCTGGTCGGTGGGCACGGTATTGTACGAAATGGTTGTTGGGAAAGCACCCTTCCGGGCTTCGAACCATGTCGAGCTGCTTCGGAAGATAGAGAAGGGAGAGGACAGGATTAAGTTCCCCGAGGAGAACCCTGCTTCTGATGAGATCAAGGCATTGATTAGAGCGTTGTTAAAACGCAATCCGGTAGAGAGGCTGAACTTCGCCGACTTCTTCGGGAACGGCATCATCACAGGTCCAATTCCTGGGTTGATAGCCGATGATGCGTCCTCGCCCTATCGACGTTCGACCATGGACACAACGGCTGCCGAACCAGCACTTGTACCAGAATCCCGGCCTGAGCCTGGTCCTGTAACAGCGATGCCCCGTCCGAAAGAGGTGCCGTATCCTGACGATCGTGTGGAACCCTCCACGTATCCGGTCGCCCGACGCTCGATGGCACCGACTTCGCGTCCCGGTACGCCGAGCACACCTATGCGTAGGACTGGCAGCGCCGATAGACCTTTGTCTATCGCCAAGGGTTCTGCGGCAACGACGGGGTCTCCAGTTCCAGTAGTAGATCCTCAGGCTTCTCTCCGCCAGGAGCCGAACGAAGGTGGTGCGGCAACTACGCCCGTTGAGCGTCAGCGGAGCCGCACTGCCCCGTCTGGTGTTCCGCAGGTGGATCGGTCTGCGGAAAAGGCAAAAGAAGAGCGCGAGCGCGAGCGCGCAGCGCAAGAAGTAGCATTTGAGCGAGATTACGTGGTCGTGGAGAAGCGGGCAGTGGAGGTTAATGCTTTTGCCGATGAGATGGCACATAGTCCGCGGATTCAAGGGGGCTTCTCTCGGCCTGGCCAGGGAGGGGTGCTGTCACGACGCCCAGCGACAATGCAGGGCGTGCCGACAGCTGCAAATATGTTACCCAACGCATCTCCCAGCAAAGCCATGCAAATGATCTCCGGGCGCCCTCGTGCTGACTCGGCGCACATTCGCCAGAACTCATATGAGCGCCGATACGGACAGAGCCCGACATCGGCCACGTCGGCGATATCCAAAGCCCTCAATATGGCCAGCGGCCGCCTGTTTGGGATGGGATTTTCACCACCCTTGACAATAACAAAGGGCGGGCGCTCCCCGCCGTTGGCTTACAACCCTTTCCCAGCCTATCCCAACCCCCAAACTAGCTTGATCGTTCTCGGGGACAGTACCAAGACGAACGTGGCGTTGGATGAAGACAGCAAGATTGTTCAAGAGCTCGAGGAATGTGCCACTCGCAGCGATGTTGTCTATGGATTTGCCGAAGTGAAATACAAGCAATTGATCCCCCTGGCTCCTTCTGTTCAGACTGATAATCCTGGAACCACGAATTTGCCTGGCCAGCCAGAGACATCAGATCCCACTGACAGCGGACTAACGGCCGACGCGATCGTGACACTGTCAGAAGAAGCGTTGGTCCTCTACGTCAAAGCGCTCTCCTTGCTGGCAAAATCTATGGATATCGCAAGCGCCTGGTGGAGTCGCAAGACTCGGGCCGAAGCGTTCGGCGAGTCGGCGGGCAGCAAGGGAGATGCCACCGGCGCACTCGTTAGCAACCGGATTAACAACATCGTGCAGTGGGTGCGCAATCGGTTTAACGAGGTGCTAGAGAAAGCCGAATTTGTTCGTCTCAAGTTGATCGAAGGACAGAAGCAATTACCGCTCGACCATCCGAGTCATCCCAGTAACTACTCGGTCGGATCCTCTCTAGGTTCGAATACATCTGGAGATGTTGTTGTCAGCTCGGGAGTGACGGCTGAGAAATTGATGTATGACCGCGCACTCGAAATGAGTCGCGCGGCAGCAATTAATGAACTGACGGGAGAGGACCTCGCCGGGTGTGAGATTGCTTATGTTACGGCAATTCGGATGTTGGAGGCGGTTCTGGACGAGGATGAAGGGTCTCGGGCCGGTCACAGTAGCGGCAGCAAAGCCGAAAGTCGGAGGAACAGCGAACGAATCATGCTAGACGGAGTCCAAGCGGAGGATCGACAAGTCGTTATCAAATGTAGGTTCCCTCGATTCTTCTTCGGTTTCTAGAAGATTTCCAGAATTCCACTAACGTGCCACAGTGGTGTCCAGCATCCGGGGCCGATTGGCATCCCTCCGCAAGAAATTGGCCATGATCTCCAAACGGCACACTATCACTCCTCCGTCGAGTGGCCCGAGCAAGTTGGCTCCCACCGCGTTCCCACCACCTGTTGCACATGCCATTGGAGCCACGCCGCCTAGATAGATTCCCGAACCCCTTGGTCTTTCCCTTCTTCGAGCATGCTGGACCATGCTCTCTTGAATTTCCGCGGGTGTCTTGCGCATGCTCGAGTCGCCACCTTTCCTCCATGGGTAAAGCATTTTCCACCTTGCTTCATCACAGTTCGTGAGTTATGGTCTACATTTCTCAATATTGTTTCCTTGACCGCTTCTTCTTCTGCTTGATCTGCTTCTTCATATCGGGTTGGGTTCTTGATATACGCGTTACTGCGACCATTCGGAGTTCTGCGCTTTTGTTTGCTTTCCCTCGGAGTTTTGCACGGGGTTTTTGTTAGGCGTTCCGACTGGAGAGGTACACACACAAATTGCCACACACACACACACACACACACACACACACACACATGCCGCCACCTCATTTGGATATGATATGACGATATTACTTTGGGATTTCGGAGTCTGGGTGGAATTGGAGGATGGATCTTCTAGAAGCAGATACGGACTGCCAGTCAGACGAAGCTGTACTGTACATACATATAATCAGAGGAACTTTACTTCTATCTCTATTTCCTCTTTTTTTTTTTTTTTTTTTTTTTTTTTTTTTTTTTTTTTTTTTTTTTTCGGGTGATAATTGATACTGATAAAAGGAATAGTGCTTGTCTTGGCTCACGGTGAGCCCCGCCTGGAGCCTGGATTGTCTCAGGATGGTGCAAAACCTTACCTAACTTTAACTCATCATCGCAGGGGGACAATGGCGTGCTCAATTTAGGTGTGTCATAAGATGGGCTCCATGAGGCCTAGAGTAGGCCCAGCGGTGGAGCGTTTTTCACCCACCGCGGGTTCCGCCCGTCAGCAAACTTTTCTTAGCCCTGGCGGCCCTGCCACTTTTGCCTCAGGGCAAGACAAGAAGCCATGATCCATCATGATCCATCCAACTCCTCTTCGTACTGGGCTAAGGCCTGCTGGACGAACGGCGGAGGTCCGCCAACCACATGGCTTCGCCCGCCCTGCATGAAAATTGTTCTTTCCCACTTCTTGACGTCTTTTTCCCTCCTCTCTTCAATCGGCACTCTTCTTCTTGTCGTTGTCACTGCTGTCACTGTTGTCATACCTTTTCGTCTTGTTCGTTGTTGGATCCTTGACTTGTTGTCATCACTCTATAGTTCCGCCTCCCATCCAATTCGTTCGCTGCGACTGGTATACTAGCTTGGTACTGTGTCTGGGCCAAGGATATAGATTCCAGTCGCGCTTGCATCTAACTTTTTCTTCTTTCCATATTGTTGGCCACTGGTGTCTTGTCTCAATTTGCTCAGACAATCCTGTCGACGCCTGACCGTTCGGAGTGCTGCTGGTTTGGTCGCCTTCGATTGCATCAAATTTAGTCGCAGCACACCATCCCATCTTACGGTCTTGTGCCTCCGTCGGTAACCGCCTCCTCTCCGGCTGCTGTCACTTGTCTTCCCACGCTATATAGCCCTGCACCCACTTCGGGGCTTCATCAGTAAGACTATACACTAGTTTTTTTTTCTCGATTCCAGATCACTGTCGCAATGAGTGAAATCGAGCCTGAGTCTGGCTACAAGGTGCCTCTTGCCGGCGGCAAGCCTGTCGAAGATGGTCTTCGCAGAACTGATGGTGTCTCTGGATTATGTATGATCTCCTGCTCAGGCAGTTCTCCCAAAGCATGTGCTGATTCTAACTGATGGCTCACAGACGAGGGAAATGTCTTTGAGGCCACTCCTGATGACCGCCGTCAGATCCGTGTGGTCAGTGCCTCCTTCCTGATTTTCAACCGCGTCATCGGCACTGGTATCTTTGCCACCCCCAGTACCATTCTCTCCCTGGCCGGCAGTGTCGGTCTGTCCCTTATCATGTGGGTTGTCGGCACCTTGATTGCCATGGCCGGTACGGCCGTCTATCTCGAATGGGGTACCGCGATTCCCAAGTGAGTTACTTCCCCCAAAAGCCAGGTTGTCTTGACATGCTGACAGACGAAGGAACGGCGGAGAGAAAAACTATCTTGAATATGTCTTCACCAAGCCGAAGTTTCTGGTTACGGCCATGTACGCGGCTTACGCCGTCCTGTTGGGTTGGGCTGCGAGTAACAGTATCGTCTTCGGCGAGTACATCCTCAATGCTGCCGACGTTGAGGTCGGGCGATGGAATCAGCGTGGTATTGGCTTGGCGTGCATCACGGTCGCCTTCTTGATACACTCCTTTGCAGTCAAATGGGGCCTCATGCTGCAAAACGCGCTGGGTGTCATCAAGCTGGTCATCATCGTCTTTGTTGTTGTTACCGGCTGGGTGGCTCTTGCTGGCCACGTCAAGATCGACAACCCTCCCCACAACTTTACGAACGCTTTCGAGGGTACCACCGACACCGGGTACGGCATCGTCATGGCCTTATACAATGTTATCTGGTCCTTTATCGGTTATTCCAACGCCAACTATGTGAGCTACTAGGATATCTCTCTTTGTGGGCTGGCTGCTAACCTTCCCAGGCCTTGAGCGAGACCAAGAACCCCACCCGGACCCTGAAGATCGCAGCCCCGATTGCTATCTGCTCCGTCGGAATCCTGTACATGCTGTGCAACATCGCATACTTCGCTGCGGTGCCCAAGGAACAGTTCTTGTCCTCTGGTCAGACTGTTGCTGCCGCTTTCTTCGGGAACATGTTCGGTGCACGGGCCGAAAAAGTCATGTCCGTCTTTGTGGCCTTGTCGGCTTTCGGCAATGTCTTGTCGGTGATCTTTTCTCAGGGACGAAGTAAGTCATTTGTTTTCGGAGTAGTGAAGAAACGGTACTAAGACTATTTGCAGTTGTCCAGGCTCTGGGTCGTGAGGGAGTTCTGCCCTTGTCGAAATTCTGGGCCAGCAACCGGCCGTTCAACTCGCCGGCTACTGGTCTCTTCGAGCACTGGGTTGTCTCCATCATCATCATGTTGGCGCCTCCTCCCGGAGACGCTTATAACTTCTTGGTCAAGTGAGTCTCTGCAAAATTGTCCTGGATTTGAGCCTCGATACTAACCTGGCCACTCTTCAGCCTGATCACGTACCCTTTGTCGATTGTCAACGTTTTCGTGTCTGCTGGTCTGATTTACATCTATCTGACCAAGTCGAAGAAGTTCCCTGACTGGGCCCCTGGTATCCGCGCCACCCTGCCGGTCACCGTCTTCTTCTTTCTGTCGAACGTCTACTTGGTGATTGCCCCGTATATTCCTCCCAGCGCGGGACAGAGTGTGTACAAGAGCCTGCCGTACTACCTGCACTGCGTGGTGGCGTTGGGTATCTTCTCGCTCGGTGCCATTTACTACGTGGTGTGGGCGGTCTTGATGCCCCGCTTTGGAGGGTATATCCTGATCAAGGAGTCTGTGATTGACGCCGATGGCTGGTCCAGAAGCGTGTTCACCAAGATGCCCATCAACCAGGCTGCACAGCCGTCCGAGCAGCGGCAATAGACGCGCGCGTGTCTGCCTGGATCCGAAAGTTTGGTTCTGAACGGCAACCGGACTCCGACTGTCGGGACACTCTTCCTTTGTTGCCTAATGCTTTTATGAGGAACGATTCAACATCATAGCCGCTTGTGGCATAATCATAATATTTACATTACCATCGCATACATGCGGAGTTTAATTTTCAACGAACGGAATTTCTTTTTTTTTTTCTAATCTTTATTCATGGGATGGATGCTGCGAACATGGTTCGGGCACTTTTGGGGGTTCATTCAACATTCAGTTCTTGTATTATTAGATCCATTTGAGAGATATCATTGCTATGGTGGCGTTGCGCTACCCTAATCCAAGTGAGACAAAAAGCTTTTATTTCTGATATGTGTTCAGATTGTGATTCGAGGACTGAAGGCTTAGAATTTGATGACATGAAAGAAATGGCTAAGCTAAAGTGATTAATGTCCCAGACCTCTATGGAAGCCCATTCACGGGAAGGGCACGACTAAACGCGTGACCCAAATCATGAACCCCTCAAACTGGCTGGAGCACCGTCTAGCAAGCACCGCTGGCCCCGAAGGGACGGCGGACCGCCATATACCATACGAAAATTTGAGGCATATGGCGGTAGTTGGCTTGCGTAAAATGAATGAGGAGAGAGAAAGAGGCGCAAGGAAGAGGTGGTGGGGAATAAATAGGAGAATTGAGCGGCCTCATGTGATGCGGAGAAGCCCTGACAAGCTCGAGCCCTGAAGACTGACCGAGTGAGGACTAGTCATCCCGTGACCCGTGACGGAGCAGTAATATGACGGTAATAATACCAGAGCTCATACGCGGACTCACCGCCTGCTTATCTGGACGAGAAATTCTTCCCTTCGCCTTCGCCTTCAAGTGCCTTGACGGTTGAAAGAGATTCGAAGGGATTGTCCTCCATGAGCCAGGTCAATGACAATTGCGCTTGTTTGAGTTCGTTCCATTCAGCTGTCACTTGCCTCATTCGCTCCTTGCCTGGCTCTGCCTCGGTTGAGCTTCTCCAATCCCAATTCTAGCTATCTTATCACTACCTCCCATTCGCATTTGCAATCATAATAATTCCACTACCACAGGAAAGATGCGTCGCTTTACCTCAGCCCGACGGTTACCGCTCCTTCGCCGGAGCTCCGCCAGCATCAGACCTTCCTCTGCGCTCTGCCCCTCCCCCACCTCCTCCCCTCTCTCCACTCATTCACACTCTATATCTTCTCTCCCATCCCTCTCTTCTGCTTCTGCTTCTGCTTCTGCTTCTGCTTCTTTCTCATCATCTTCATCTTCTCTCCCCTCCCTCTCTGCCTCCACTTCTTCCCCTCCCGTCCTTCGTCGTACCCCTCTTCGCTCCACTACTCTTCCCAAGCTCCAAAAGCGTTATTGCTCGTGTCGCAGGATGTGCGGTACACGTCGTGGAGAAGTGTCGGGCTCGACCAACATCACCCACGGTCGTGAGGTCCTGCCCACCAACGTCAAGCCTCTTCACTATGACTTGACTCTCGAGCCCAACTTTGAGGCTTTTACTTATGACGGAACCGTCGTTATTGAGTATGCGCTCCTTCGCCATCCTGACTGCTCCTGTGAGCTAGCTGAAGATTCAACTAACACTATCTCGTAGCCTCGAGGTCACCGAAGATACCAATTCCATCTCCCTCAACTCCAACGAGATTAAGATCCACAATGCCGTTGTTTCTGCTCAGGGCTCTGTCGTGGCCTCCCAGCCCGAGGTTTCCATCAACCAAGACACCCAGGTGGCCACCGTCAAGTTCTCCGAGACGATCCCTGCTGGCTCCTCGGCGCAGCTGAAGCTGACCTTCACCGGCGAGCTCAACGATAACATGGCCGGTTTCTACCGCTCCTCATACAAGACCTCCGAGGGTGAAACCAAGTACATTGCTACAACTCAGATGGAACCTACCGATGCTCGTCGGGCCTTCCCCTGCTTTGACGAGCCCGCTCTCAAGGCCAAGTTCACCATCACTCTGGTTGCTGACAAGAGCATGGCCTGCTTGAGCAACATGGACGTTGCTTCCGAGACCGAGGTTGACGGCGGTAAGAAGGCGGTCAAGTTCAACACCTCTCCCCTCATGTCCACATACCTCGTGGCTTTCATTGTCGGCCACCTGAACTACATCGAGACCAATGCCTTCCGCATCCCTATCCGCGTCTATGCCACCCCCGATCAGGACATTGAGCACGGTCGCTTCTCGCTTGACCTGGCTGCTCGCACCCTGGCCTTCTATGAGAAGGCCTTCGACAGTGAATTCCCCCTGCCCAAGATGGACATGGTGGCTGTTCCTGACTTTAGCGCCGGTGCTATGGAGAACTGGGGTCTGATCACCTACCGTATTGTCGATGTTCTCTTGGATGAGAAAACGAGCGGTGCTGCCCGCAAGGAGCGCATCGCGGAGACCGTTCAGCACGAGCTGGCTCACCAGTGGTTCGGAAACTTGGTCACCATGGACTTTTGGGATGGTCTCTGGCTCAACGAGGGCTTTGCCACTTGGATGTCCTGGTACTCTTGCAACGCCTTCTATCCCGAGTGGAAGGTCTGGCAGACCTACGTCATCGACAACCTGCAGAGTGCCCTGTCGTTGGACTCGCTCCGCAGCAGTCACCCCATTGAGGTGCCTGTGAAGCGTGCCGACGAGATCAACCAGATCTTCGATGCCATCTCTTACTCCAAGGGCTCGTCCGTTCTACGCATGATTTCCAAGTACATGGGTGAGGACGTGTTCCTGCAGGGTGTCCGTAACTACATCAAGAAGCACGCTTATGGCAACACTCAGACGGGTGACCTGTGGGCCGCTCTCGCCGATGCTAGTGGCAAGCCCGTTGAGCAGGTCATGGATATCTGGACCAAGAACGTGGGATTCCCCGTTGTCACTGTCTCTGAGGATGAAAAGACCTCATCCATCAAGGTTAAGCAAAACCGCTTCCTGCGTACGGGCGATGTCCGCCCCGAGGAGGATACCACCCTCTACCCAGTCATCCTGGGTCTGCGGACCAAGCAGGGTCTCGATGAAGACACCATGCTGAGCGAGCGGGAGGGCGAGTTCAAGGTTCCTGATTTGGACTTCTTCAAGCTCAACGCTGACCACTCTGCCATCTATCGCACCTCCTACACTCCCGAGCGTCTCACCAAGCTGGGTCAGGCTGCTAAGAATGGCCTACTCACCGTTGAAGACCGTGCTGGTATGATCGCCGACGCGGGCGCTCTCGCGGCGTCTGGCTTCCAGAGCACTTCCGGACTCCTGTCTCTTCTGAAGGGATTTGACAGCGAGTCGGAATTCGTTGTGTGGAACGAAATCCTGACCCGTATCGGTGCTCTCCGGGCCGCTTGGTTGTTTGAGGATGCTCCCAGCAAGGATGCCCTGAAGGCTTTCCAGCGGTCTTTGGTGAGCGAGAAGGCCCATGAGCTTGGATGGGACTTCTCCGACAAGGATGGACACATCCTGCAGCAGTTCAAGGCTTTGATGTTCGGCAGTGCCGGCTCGGCTGAGGATCCGGTCGTCGTCAAGGCGGCCCATGATATGTTCGAGCGGTTCGCGGCCGGTGATGCCAATGCCATCCACCCCAACATCCGCGGCAGTGTGTTCAGCATCGTGCTGAAGAAGGGCGGTGAGAAGGAGTACAACATTGTCGTGGACCGGTTCCGCAACGCCCCGACGTCGGATGAGAAGACCACCGCCCTCCGCTGCTTGGGTGCCGCCGAGGATCCCGCTCTGATCAAGCGGACCCTGGAGCTGGCCAGTGGCGACGAGGTCAAGAACCAGGACATCTACATGCCCCTGAGTGGCCTGCGCAGCCACACCAATGGTATCGAGGCCCGCTGGACCTGGTTGACCAACAACTGGGATGCCATCTTCAAGCGCCTGCCCCCATCTCTGGGTATGCTGGGCACCGTCATCCAGCTCAGCACCGCCAGCTTCTGCACGGAGGCCCAGCTGAAGGAGGTCGAGGCCTTCTTCAAGAGCAAGGACACCAAGGTAATTTCCTCTCTCCGTCTTTTGCTATTTACAAACACTAACATTGGTGATTAGGGATTCGACCGTGCCGTCGAGCAGAGTCTGGATGCCATCCGTGCCAAGGTCAACTGGGTCAACCGTGACCGCGCCGACGTTGGATCCTGGTTGAAGACCAACGGCTATTCCCAGGGCGGCAAGCTATAAGCAGCCACTTGGTTTCGCATTCGTGTTGGCGATCGCTGAGGATCGGGAGACACACACACACACACATACCGAAGGCCGCGCTCGGCCTACATATTTTCGTACGCCTTCACATTTTGTAGAATATTTTCTTTGGGGCAAATAGTACATTGATTCGGTCTCCCCCGGGGGCCACGAAAGATACCAAATATGACAGCACTCTTCTCTGAACTATATAGACCGTGCACGATATCTCTTTTTCCAAAGTTCAAGCAGCACATGAAACAGACAGTGTCCAGTTTCGACGATCCTTAGGTGGGTGACTGCCGGCGCAGCCAGTCAACCAGTCACGTGATTCGCGGCGGCTACCACCGGCACAACCTTTTAGCCCTTCGTACTGCATGTAATCTGAAGGAAATCTAAATGCTTTACGCGGATCGAGCCCCATGTTCACTCGTTTCCGAATAGATAGAAGAATGAAAAAAAAAAGAAATATATTTACAAATACTGGAGACGTCCAAGTATGTGCAACCGTGAGCAGAATCGCGGAAGAAAAGATACAGTGGCAGCGAGCGTGATCAGGCTGGAAACACCTCAAGCATGAGCCAGACTATAGACACTATAGACACATATAGAGACTGTGGATTATTACAAAGAAAAGACGGGTATACGGATTGTGTACTTGCGTAGGCAACGGAAATGAGGGAATGGGTGTTGCGTAGTCAAACCTTACCAGACAAAATCCCAGAGGCGATCCAGCCAGTTTGGAACCTCAAATCCAAGCACGGTATGCTTGGGCCGCCGGTACCACGGCCACAGCCATGACCACGACGAGGACTGGGGACGCGAGGAGGTCCAGCGGAACGCCTGCTCGAATCTGCCGCCCGGGCTCTGCTTCTTGATGGCCTGGAAGATGCGATTGAAGACACGATCGCGCTGCTGGAGTTGGCGGGAGCGTTTCGCTGTTTTCCAGTCCAGCTGCTCGGTTGTGTCCAGACACCAGACCACGATATCGCCCTGACGACGCCAGTCGTCGTGCCAGTCGGTATTGTGAGTGCGCCAGCATTCGCCGTATGAGGAACCGCGGAGCAGTTTCTTAAGCGTGGGTTCCATCTGGGCGAAGAAGATGAGGTAGTCCGGCCAGTGGTGCTTAGGGGTAGCCTCGGGCCGCAGAGATGATCGAGACCGTTCCGAAAGGGACTGGTAGCTTGGTCGTCGGGGAAAGTAGCTCAATCCACCGGCCATGTTGGCACGCAGGAACCCGGAGGGATCGTCGTAGAACTGGTCGGCTTCGTCACGATACTCCGCTTTTTCGGTAGCGTTCATTCCAATGGGAGGCTCGCAGGATAGCGCCCAGGCGTCGATGGAGGGATAGACCATATGAGAACGCCACGGGGTGCTGTGACATGGCATGAGGAAGCCGGCAGTAATGCCGGAATCATTGATGTTACTCAGGTTGTTGGAACCATGGACTCGCCTTTGGTCTCTCAGGTATGAAAACACAGCATTCGGCCCAGACGCATGATAGACTGTGGTGTAGAGCCCAATGACAACGTTGCACAGCACAAGAAAAACCAAAAGAAGTCGGCGAGGTATATGTCTGCCAACCGAGTGAGTCACTGCAGGGCCAAAGAAGTCTACCAACACTGGAGAGGTCAAAACATGCAGCGCGGGCAGCAATGGATAGATGAACCGCACTTCTTTGTGGGAGATCAATGAGAGCACAAGCGGCATGGAGAGGCACACATAAGTCAGCTGAACTCGCAGTTGAGCCTGCGTTTCAACTTGCAGGTTATTGCTAGCGGCTGCATGCGAGCGTGTCCAAACACGATACAAGCCCACAAAGGTGAACGGGAGCGCAGTTGTCAACAACAGCGGGTAACCTTGGGAGAGGTAGTAATGCCAATCGTTGCGACCGTAGAAAACAGCTAGGGACTGGGCAATATTGAAGTACAGGAAGCGGAGAGGAGGGAAGGTCCAGATTCCGTAAAATAATCGATCTGCCACGATTGATACAGCTAGGACAGCGGCGCTTGGAATGGAGTCAATACAAAATTCATGATGCAGGATGAAGGCGACTTACCCCCATATTGCAGCTTCGCGAGCTAAAAGTTTTCTTCGCGCCGAGGTACTGCGATGCAATACGACGCTTGCTAGGACCAGCCAAACCAAGATGTTAGTGGGCCGTAAAATACAGGCAAGGGCTGCAAGCGGGAGACACTGTCTCAGCCTATCCTCCATGCTCTCATATTAGCCATTCGGATAGCAGTTATCGCGTCTGCAGGACAGCATAACATACCTTCCGAGAACCACCTCATCATGCTGATGCCGCTGGCCCTCTCTCATCAAATCCCAGGGCGTGGTGATTACCCGGCCAGTCGGATTGGGTTGTACGGGAGGTTTCGGGGCCACCGACCATTCCCACGGCCACAGATAGAGAGCGATAACGGTGAGCGTTGTCTCCAGGCAGTTGGACAAGGTTCTGGTAGAACAAAACCATTGCCAAGGGCTAAGGGCGGTCAGCGCCAGCTGGGTTCCCAATTAGTCTTTCTGCGGTGGACATGTCAAGTTACAATCTGATACGTACCGCAGCTGAGGCCTCTGGACTGGCTAGACCATAGGCACAACGAGCCAGCTTCCAGGTATAGTAGTCTCCGAGGGCTGCGATAACGGCCTGCGCCGTCTTCGGAGCGGCAATGAGAAGATCCGCCTGCCATGCAGGGGAGAGGTGCAAAGCACGAGCGAGCCCGCTGGCAGCGGAATAAACAGCGGTAAAGAAGAGAGGGTGAAGAGAGGATCTCAACTGGTGCCGCCACTCCTGTAAGATGACACCATGCGGTGAAGCAATTAGTCACCGAAAGCGGGCGGATTGGAGTGAGAGCGATCAGAAGGCAGAAGACCAAATGGTGTTGGAGGGTAGCGATGCCGTAAAGGTGCAGACGCGTTCCACCAATAGCGGAAGACAAAGAAAGGGAGGGGGGAAGCTCACCCAGGTGATCCAAGCCCCGTGGTTTTGGCCAAAGGCCGCCTGCCAGGCCGGTTCCAAAGACTGAAAATATTCATCGGGTTGGAAGAAGGTGCGGGTAGTCAAGGCATTTAAAAGACGGAAAGCAAGCAAGTAGAGGAAGACGCGGAGGGAATCGGGTGGAGAAGGTAGGATAGGGAAGCGCGGCGGGGAGGGAGTGGGCGTTCGCGGCCTCAGTTGGCGAGGCAAGTATAAAGGCCCGTCGGGGTCGTCCGAGGGAAAGCCAGAGGCCAGTGAAGCAGCCGAGGACACGGAGGAGGGGGAGCAAGGAAGGGAAGGAGGTGAGGAGGCTCTGGATCGGCCTGACATATTAGGAGTGGTGGAACCCAGTTCAGGAACGAGATGATATGATCCCCAGATCCTGCGAATTAAGTTATGGAGTATGAGGTATGACGATGATGATAATGATGCTGTTGTGGTGGTGTGGTGGTGGTAGATGAGTGTGATGTAATTGAGCCGACTCTGAACGGAGGGCTGCAGGAGAAACTGCACTGTTGTTGTGTATGTAGTGTACAGTAGGTTTGTTGATAAGGAATTTAGGATCACCAACCAATCTGCTTCACCAATCACCGGCCACTGTGACAGGTCTCCGAACCGATAAGAAAGGAGAGGAGGCGAAGATCCGCAGCGTGGCGTGCGTGGGTCTGAACAGAAAGTGAGGTTATGGTGGTGTAGTAATGAAATGAGCGTCACTGGGTTTGTGGAAGAAGGCAAACTGGCAAAGAAAAACAAAGTGGACCTCGCGGTGGATCGACCATCTCCTTATCCGGGGCTTAGTCAGAATGGGTGGATGATGCCGTGGGAGTTTACTAGGAGTTTACTAGTAAGTAAACTGGTAAACCGCCTACTAAATTGCAACCGTCCCGGGTACACCTGCACTTAGGGATCATCCGCGTAGACTTGCACTTAGGAGTCTAGTTCATCTCCGCAAATTTCCCATCTGCACCCATTTTGTCTCTTGGTTATCCTCGTTTCCCTCGTTTCTCGCTGTTTCCTCCTCGACCGGTGAACAATTCCTTTTCCCCTTCCTCGTCGTTTGTCGTTGGCCTCGCTACATTTGCCTGTTTCTGCCCGCCCGCGCATTTCTTATATCTTCCCTCCTCTCGCCCACCTTTCCTTCTCCTCTGCTCTCTTTCCATATACACCTCCTCTTATTCCTCCCCCTCCTCCTCCTCCTCCTCCCCCAGATTCACTGACCAACCTTTCCTCCCACTCAATCGGATCTTCGTTGCCCCGCATAATATCCCACATCACTTGTCTTCACCATGGCCACCAAAGCCACCAAAGCTACCAAGCCTGCCAACGGCTCCAACGGCGCTCACTCCTACCACGCTGCCACCACTCAGGACGCCATCAGTGCTGAGAAGGAGTATGCCGCTCACAACTACCATCCCCTCCCCATCGTCTTCGCCCGTGCTCAGGGCACCACTGTCTGGGACCCCGAGGGTCGGGAGTACCTGGATTTCCTGTCTGCATACTCCGCCGTCAACCAGGGTCACTGCCACCCCAAGCTGGTAGCGGCTCTGGTGGAACAGGCCTCTCGGCTGACCCTCAGCTCTCGTGCCTTTTATAATGATGTCTTCCCTCGCTTCGCTGAATTTGTTACCAAGTACTTCGGGTTCGATATGGTCCTGCCCATGAACACAGGTGCAGAAGCCGTTGAGACTGGTATCAAGATCGCCCGGAAGTGGGGTTATAAGGTGAAGGGCATTCCGGAGAACCAGGCGCTCGTTCTGAGTGCGGAGAACAACTTCCACGGACGCACGGTAAGTGGGCTTGCGAATCTTATCCTAGTAAATTGAATTAGTCAAGCTAAAAGGATCATGAATGTCAGTTCGCCGCTATCTCGTTGTCGTCTGACCCCGAGTCGCGCGAAAACTATGGCCCCTATCTCCCCGGTATCGGATGCACCATTCCCGGAACGGACAAGCCTATCGCCTACAACGACAAGGCGGCTCTGCGGGAGGCCTTCGAGAAGGCGGGCCCCAACTTGGCCGCTTTCCTGGTGGAGCCCATTCAGGGCGAGGCGGGTATCGTGGTTCCCGACGAAGATTACCTGCAGGAGGCCAGAGCCCTGTGCGACAAACACAATGTCCTGTTGATTTGTGATGAGATCCAGACTGGCATTGCCCGTACTGGTAAGCTGCTCTGCCACGAGTGGAGTGGAATCAAGCCCGACATGGTCCTGTTGGGCAAGGCCATCTCTGGTGGCATGTACCCCGTGTCTGCCGTTCTGGGGCGTAAGGATGTCATGCTCACAATCGAACCCGGCACCCACGGATCCACATACGGCGGTAACCCTCTGGCCTGTGCGGTTGCCATCCGCGCTCTGGAGGTTGTCCAGGAGGAACAGATGGTTGAGCGCGCTGAGAGACTTGGTCACCTCTTCCGCGACGGCCTGCTGGCCATCCAGAACCCTATCATCCAGACAGTGCGGGGCAAGGGTCTGCTGAATGCCATTGTTATTGACGAGTCGAGAACCAATGGTCGTACCGCGTGGGATCTCTGTATGTTGATGAAGTCCAAGGGTCTCCTGGTAAGTTTCAATCACCCGTCAAACTCGTGGGTGATAACGTGGATTTGCTGACACCGTGTTTGTTAGGCCAAACCCACCCATCAGAACATCATCCGTCTTGCGCCTCCCTTGGTCATCACTGAAGATGAGATTCAAAAGGCTCTGGACATCATCAAGGAGTCAGTGGCAGAACTGCCCACCCTCACGGGCGAGGTTGAGGATGAGATTATCCCTCCACCGGAGAAGAAGGTGAAGGTAACTCTTGAGAACTAGAAGCCGGACGCAAGGAGGATGCGATCAGTCAACCTCTTAATGAGAGGCCATGAGCTGTTCTTTCCTGAGTTGCGACGAGGCCTGTTTATGGTCGACACCCGAGCCCTGACCAATGAGCCTGATGGTACTCTAGCTCACCCCAGAGCCAGTGCCATTTTCTTGCTCGCTTTGAGCGACCTGAACTGTAAGGCTTTTCCGTCACGAGTCTAAGAGAAAACAGGATCTCTTTCTGGATGCAATTTCCGAAACTTGGTAATGGGATTGGCAGGCCAGGCAAGTTTTGTGGCGAATGACGACTTGTAATGATATGTTATGACCTTAGAAGCATTGTGTAGCAACAAATTGAGAGCAGCACACTTCCCTCTAATTTTCTAAGTGAGTAGTTGGGCAGTGCCGGCTCATGGTTACCTACCTCTAATAATATATTTGTGCGGCTGTTGGGTTGGCTGTTGTTGTCCCGTGCCCTTTTGCTGCCACCCCCTCTTTCTTCCCCTCTTTAACGAACAGCTCCCATTAATCCCTCACCCTGCTAGTATTCATTGCTACCTAGCACAGATTTGTCTAGTGTGGTGCAATTGCAATTTTCTCTTTTCAGGGGAAAAAAAGCAAGACTGGCTTCCTCCCCCCTCTTATTGATTCGAATCTCTTCTGGTGCATGACTCTCGGACCTCACATCTGGTATGCCACCCTCGGCACGCAACCAAGTGATCCCATACATCGGTGGTTACACTGAGTGCTAGCTCTAATAGACATGGAAGCTACATTGCGATCTTCCGTACAGGTTGATTCATCGGCGATGATGGTAGCGAATCTATTTGATATCCAGCCCAATACTGAATGTTAATCTGCAAGGGAGCAGGGATAGCCCATTACGGGGCGCCGGATTTTCCCTGGCGTCGGCAACATTCCTTCGAATGTGATCGTCGGATATATACAATGCAAGGACCAAGCCTACGGTCTCCGTATAAGGACCTGAATTCGCTATCGCATTCAGTACAATGGCAGAGCGCTTCTCAACTTGTTATTGCTCGTGCCCCTGAGGACGGAACACCACATGCTATGAATGCAAAATAAACCAGTCAGTTCAGCCCCGACCTCCAATCCTTCCGTCTCCCATAAAGTCCGCATAACGTGCAGACCGTAGGGAATAGCTACCGCTTATCCTTATGCGGGATCTGTTGGCCTGGATTGCAACTAACATCAGCACTAGTCACAACCCCATAAGTATATCGGCAGACGTAAAAAGAAAAGGCTCTGAGATAGATCTCTCTCCCTGGACGATATCAACAAAAGCTAACAAACGTGACCAATCAATGATCGCCGGATGTTTTATCTTCGAATCGACACCCCCTCTTTTCTGACATAACCGGTTTTCTCCTTCCCATTGTTTCCGACAGTCGCCACGATCGCATATAATCTAAATGTACGCAATGCCTATTTCATTGACTTGAAGCTTCCCGCTTTGTCAATTTCCGCCAACCATCATTGTCGCGAGCGCCACAACTCTACCTGTCGGGGTTCAGTGGGCGCTTATCTGAACTGCAGTTTCGGTTGCAGGCCGCTCCAACAATACGACCTCATAACTCATATAGCTTGACGCAAGCAGGTTCATGATGAGTCAAAATGAGGAATCGAAGCTTGGACCGGTTTTGATCAATGAAGAAGGAAAAGACCAAGTAACGGAGCTCGCAACATCCTCTCGTTCAACGCAATTGGATAGTGAGAATGAGAGACATAATCAATTCGAAAGAGTACCGGCCAAGTCTGCGCGACGAAGTTTGAACCCATTGCGACTTCAGAAAGTCCCTCCTATACCAGAAGAGAGAGCAGTCAGTAAGGAGTATGGGGCTAGCATTATCAGTCGCGTGACCTTCCAATGGATAGCACCATTGATCAAGGTTAGTTTGAGTCCACCCCGTTTACACCCCCACACCATGCTCATGATGTACAACAGACCGGATACCTGCGGCAGATAGAGGTTCAAGATATATGGTCAGTCAATCCAGACAGGAAAGTGGACCTTTTAACGGCCAGATTCGACATTGCCCTGCAAAAACGAATGGAAAAGGGCTCAAAAAAGGCGCTGGTATGGGCACTCTTCGACACCTTTAGGCTTGAGTTTATTATTGGTGGCATATGTCAGGTTTTGAGTATGATACTCGCTGTCGTGACACCATACTTAGTCAGAAACCTGACTAGCTACGCAATGGACGCATATGCCGCCCACCACGGCAATCACCCCATGCCCAACCTTGGCCGCGGACTAGGATTCGCATTTGGAATCCCCGCAATGCAAGCAGTGCAGACCCTGTGTTTGAGCCAGGCTTTCTACCGCGGCATGATCTGCGGTGGTCAGATCAGAGCGGTGCTTGTGTCTGCAATCTACACCAAGGCGATGAAATTATCAGGGCGCGCGAAGGCTGGAAGCGACGTGCTACCTGCCGGTGAGAAAAAGGACACGAAGCGTCCCAAGCGGCAGAACATGCGAGGAGGCCCTGGTAATGACGGGGGAAATGGCTGGGGCAGCGGGCGCATAATCACTCTGATGGGCGTGGATGTGGACCGTATTGATCGAGCGTGTGGCTTGATTCATATGCTCTGGACTACGCCCGTTGTCTTGGGAGTAGCTTTGATCTTCATGGTAATCAACATCGGCTACAGTGCACTTCCAGGCTATGGGCTGGCAGTATTCGGGGCAGTTTTGCTGGCCTACTGTGTCAAGTCCCTTATCACGCTCCGAAGAGCAGTGAACAAGATCACCGACAAACGAGTGTCCTTGACACAGGAAATTCTTTCAAGTGTCAAATTCGTGAAGTTCTTTGGTTGGGAAAGCAGCTTTCTAGAACGACTCGAGAACCTGCGCAAACGTGAAATCAGTTCTATCCGACGGCTGCTGGTGATTCGACATGCCATCACAGTCAGTATGCTTTCGCTCCCTGCATTGTCTTCGATGCTGTCCTTTATCACGTATGCGTTGACAAACCACGCCCTATCACCTGATCGCATTTTTTCCTCGTTGGCTCTATTCAATGCTCTCCGAATGCCACTGGCTATTCTGAATCTCGCAATGACGCAAGCGACTGATGCCTGGACTGCCCTTCACCGTTTACAAGAGTTTTTGTCCGCCGAGGAACGTGAAGAAAGCATAACCTGGGACTATGCGATGACCAACGCTGTTGAGGTCGAACATGCTTCATTCACCTGGGAGCGGGTGCGCGACTCTGCGGAAAGCCCAGCAAATCCCCGCCCCAGTCAAGCTGCAATCGCTTCTGGAAAAACGGAGCCAGCTTCATCCAATACGTACTCGGAGCAGAAATCCGACGCCAAGACTCCCTTTCAGTTACTGGGAATGGACTTTGAGATTGGCCGCGGTGAGTTGATCGCAGTCATCGGATCAGTGGGCAGCGGGAAAACTTCACTACTGGCAGCCTTAGCGGGCGATATGAGACAAACAGCAGGGAGTGTTCGGATAGGAGCTACTCGGGGCTATTGCCCACAGTATGCCTGGGTACAAAACACTACGGTTCGCGACAATATACTATTTGGAAGGGAGTATGATGAGGATCGATACAACGAGGTGATTGATGCATGCGCACTTCGTTCGGATCTGGCGATGTTTCCGGACGGAGATCAGACTGAAATTGGCGAACGTGGCATCACTATCTCCGGTGGTCAAAAGCAGCGATTGAACATCGCTCGAGCGATCTATTCAGACTCAGAGCTTGTGCTCATGGATGATCCTTTGTCAGCGGTCGATGCTCATGTAGGACGCCACATCATGGACAACGCCATCTGCGGCCTTCTCAAGGACCGATCGCGGGTGCTTGCCACCCATCAATTGCATGTACTTGGACGTTGCGATCGTATTATCGTCATGGAGGATGGCAAGATCCACGCGATCGGCACTTTTGAAGACTTGACGCGCTCGAGTGACATCTTCAAGCGGCTAATGTCTATAACGTCCCAGCAAGACGCCTTGGATCAGGAACCATCGAGCACCAGCGCTACTACCGATGAAAAGCCCGAAACCGCGCGAAGGGTGCCAGGTGGTGCCTTGATGCAGAAGGAGGACATGGCAAGTGGCTCGGTTGGGTGGGATGTCTTGAAAACTTACGTCAAAGCATCGGGGTCATATTTCAATGTACCTGTTTCACTATGCTTGATCTGTGTTGTCAATGGCGCGTTGGTCATGTCCGGACTTTGGTTGTCTTTCTGGACGTCTAATAAATATTCTGGATTGACCACGGGCGAGTACGTTGGGATCTACATTGCGGTTTGTTGCAGCCAATTCGTCGCAATGTATGCGTTTGCGGCGCATGTGACGATTGTCGGTGCCAATGCGAGCAAGAAAATGCTTCAACGAGCAATGTATCGGATCTTACGAGCCCCTATGTCTTTCTTCGACACTACGCCAATGGGCCGTATCACCAACCGTTTCTCAAAGGATGTGCAAGTGATGGACAGCGATCTACCTGATTCGATTAGGCTGTTCGTCTTGACGTTGTCACAGATTACCTCCACAATCGGGATGGTGATTGCTTTTTACTACTATGTGAGTACTCCTGGAGCCGCGATCTGTGCTGTTCTGACTATGTTGTCTTTAGTTTGCGATAGCGTTGGGACCGTTGATCCTCTTGTTTCTTTTCGCAGCAAGCTACTACCGTGCGTCGGCTCGCAACCTCAAGCGGCATGAGGCAGTCCTCCGTTCGAAAGTATTCGCTCGATTCGGCGAGGCGATTGCAGGCTCTGCGTGCATTCAAGCATACAAAGCGGAAGAGCACTTCAAGAGATCTATTCACAATGCCATTGATGACATGAATGGCGCTTATTTCTTGACCTTTGCCAACCAACGATGGCTTGGGGTCCGACTTGATATGGTTGGCACCTTGTTGATCCTGGTGACGAGTCTCCTTGTTGTGACTTCACGCTTGGATGTCTCGCCCAGCATCGCAGGCTTGGTTTTGTCATATGTGGTTTCCATAACCCAGTCCTTGGGATTCACGGTGCGACAATTCGCTGACGTGGATAACAATATGAATGCTGCCGAGCGTGTAAATCACTACGGCACGCAGCTAGAAGAGGAGGCCCCTCTTCACCTAACGGACGTCGGAAAGGAGTGGCCTTCTGCTGGTCGCATCACATTCGAAGACGTGCAGATGCGCTACCGAGCCGGGCTCCCTCTAGTGCTCAGGGGCCTCTCTATGGATATTCGAGGCGGAGAACGCGTCGGAATCGTGGGTCGCACGGGGGCGGGCAAGTCCAGCATCATGTCCGCTCTGTTCCGACTGACCGAATTGTCGGGGGGTAAGATCCACATCGACGGGGTTGACATTGCGACCGTTGGGCTTTACGATCTCCGCACGCGACTGTCAATCATCCCGCAGGATCCGACCTTATTCAAGGGCACCATCCGCTCCAACCTGGACCCATTCGATGAACACACTGACCTCGAACTCTGGTCAGCGCTCCGCAAAGCACACTTGGTCGACCAGGAAGGCGGGGAGAAAAGCCTCGATGAAGGAACCGCCACACCCGCACTCACCGACACGAGTACCACCGTGCAGAAACGCCTCCACCTCGACACCGTGGTAGAAGAGGACGGTCTGAACTTCTCGCTCGGACAAAGACAGCTGATGGCGCTGGCACGAGCACTCGTGCGCGACTCGCGGGTGATCGTCTGCGACGAGGCGACCTCGTCAGTGGACTTCGAGACGGATCAGAAGGTGCAGGAGACGATGGCGCACGGATTCGAGGGCAAGACCTTGCTGTGCATCGCGCATCGCCTGCGGACGATCTTGCAATACGACCGGATCTGCGTGATGGGCCAGGGACAGATCTCGGAGATGGACACGCCGCTGCGGCTGTGGGAGGCCGAGGGTGTCTTTCGCAATATGTGTGACCAGAGTGGGATCACGCGGGAAGACTTCTTAAGCCGAGAATATGTGTGAGGATAGAATTAATTTTGGCATTTATATAATATTTAGTTTGAAAAGCGGTAATCGATTCGACCAAGGATCACCTGGACGGGTTGGTTTTTCTTGCTGTATGAGCCTGCATCGACTGTTCGATACTCTCTGGGCTATTGATAAACCTGTCTTGTTCTCTGTTCAAGATAAGCAAAGATAGGTATAGATTGAAGATTAGTTGAAGTGACCCTTGGGAGTTGATGTATTTAAAGGCAGAGATATGGTGTTGGCGCGGTAATGTACAGATACTGATCAGCAGTCACTGTGGCTCATTACCCCACAATCTGATTATCAGTAAACATCTACAACAACCGAATATGTCCCAAGTAGTGTCGAATACTCGGAGTAGTTTTAGGCATCCAGCACCGTCTCGATCTTCGTGACAGTTAATTGATATTCTGCCGAGGCTATTGAGTAAAAACTACATATCACGGTCAACACCCCAGAAGGATTTACAGTCATGTTTTCGAGCTTATCCCCGCATACAAGCTTCCAATCAGTATCCAACTTTCACCGTCTTTGCCCCAGAACCAGGACCCCCACTATTCCCCCTACACGAAGAACAGACACTGCTACATTGAAGCCTACTAGAACAGTTGCACGAACAATCCATCAACTACCTCAGAACACCTCCAAGCCTTACAGATTTCCGCTATGTAGTTCGTCCAACGTGTGGATGGCAAGTTGGTTGGGAACAGGTACGTATACTATCTGATTGTTGATGGATTAGTGAGATTAGTCCAATACTGATTTAGGCTATCATACACTATAAGTTCTATCGATTACGGTCAGCAAACTCATACAACTTTTTATTACCAATTATATAACTTTAGATGGGTTTGACATCTATCTATACTTCCTTTTAGTAAGGGTACTGGATTTGTAAAATGTTTGATAATTTCTTAAGTATAAGCTGTTCACTATAAGGAAACTAGAAAAACTACTTACAACTGTTGAGGATTAGTGAGTTACCAGTATTCACACCTTGCTGCGACTTCAACTCTCTTTCCACTTTGTATGGTGTATGCTGAGTTGAAAGAAGAGAACGAGGTTCACTTAAACAGGTAACTATGGTAGCTGGATTGCGGCCTGTCGGTTTGGGCACTTAGTGGGAGTAGTACATTGGGTATAATTTGTGGAAAACCGGGAAGATGCAAGTCACCCCCTCAGAAGAGGTGGGAAGGGAAGCTCGGATGGAGGTGATATGTTTCTTGTCTTATTGTGTTGTAGTGAGGGAAACTTCTGGTCTTATTCGACGGTATCAAGAAAGAGGTAAAGAGTAAGAGAGAGCAGCTCAGAGAAAGGGAGAGATTCTGAGTGGCAAGCCCCGGGGTCAACACTAGCAGAGAGGCATGGTCCCTCGGAATAGACGGAAGTACAGTACAGTACATAGGAAGGGCAGGCTAGCTCTGGGCGAGACGTGCCAGTACGTTGGGATTGGAAAACCAACCACCCTGGTAGGACAACAGTGGGCGGGAACTGCATGCCATGGGCTGCTGCATATGCGTGGGTGTCTACTTCGCCTATCCTTCACAAGTCAATCTTACTCAGAGATTCTAGCCTGTATCATGGCAGTTCTTCTTCTCGGAATCTCCTCCACTGGGTCCATGTACTGTACCTTCATCGGCCCTGCAAGACACTGGGTCTTCCTTCTTGGCCAGATACCAGACGTGGCCAATCCATCTACTTCCCGAACAATGTCTGGAAGATCCGGGTCTAGCATTGGACGGGATATGCGGGTTGCTGGGCGTCTCATAGACTACTGTCATCCTCGCTATCAATACCTATTGGATGGTTACACCGAGCAAGCTCAGCCAAGGGCATGAACAGCCCAACCCAGCCGCCTGCTGCCGGCCACTCGACCCCGAGGTACCTGCCCGTGCACCGTATCTGACCCGCTTGTCATGTACTACACCGGTGGACCGGATCGTAGACCCTCCTTGCTGGATGGGATCAGCTGTTCTTTCTCCCACCTCTTCCTCCGCCAGGGCTACAACCTAACCTATGAACGACGGATCCCCATCACCACCCGAGACCCGACGATGCCTGATGATTGGAGAGATCCGAAAGTAAGCGTGGAGAAGGAGGGGGGAAGGGGAGTTCATCTTGCCACTCAGCCCAACCCGGGAAAAGACCCTAGACACATCCATCCGGTGCGTGCGATGAAGGGGGACCTGGGATGATATCTGGCTGCCTAATGAAGTGGATCCGGGAACAGACGCTGACCATCCCAACTGGAGGAACGAGCTGCCGCCGATGGTTCGGATGCACTGAGCTTTAAATAAGCTTATTTAAACGTTTCTTGATGCTGTACGTTGTGTGTGAGAAATGGTCAACCCCTCCATTGTTGGTGTTGAGCTTCTTGCACCGGATAGGACGGATGTATAGTGCTGTTTTGGACTCGGGCAATGGGCCAAGAAACCGATCGGTCACGTGCAGACTAGAAAACATAATTTTTCTCATCCCTTTTTCCTACCTTGTCACAAGAAATGCAAAAAAACACAATCAATCAACTGAAAAATTTGAATGGAGAGATCCCACGAGCGCAGGAAGAAACTCCACCAGGAAACTTGGACCACAGGTATACTAAGGCAACGGGCCACTCAGGAAGCAGCACTGGATTGCAATGGGCGGGCTGCAGGCCGACCAAAGTGGAGACCAATTCGTCGTGTGATGAACTGATGGGTAGCATTATTAATGCGCACCGTGATGGATGTGGGTTCAAGCCAGAAATGATGGTAACGGCTTCAAGTTCAATCCCAATCAGATACCAGGGCAGTCGCCAGGATCGGACCACCACCACCACCACCTGGCACACCCCTCTTACTGGTGCCGTCCCGTGCCCTGCAGGCGCAAGGATCTGTGTGCAACATGGCCAGCCACGTCACGGTCGCTACCATGCTGATCAACAGAGACAGCGCCATAGTATGAACAAACCGTCAATGCGCAGACGGTCAATCTGACCATCAGCCGTCAATCCATGCTGGACAAGGAAGCTACAACGAGGCCCCAGGCGCTCAGGGGTACGCGAGTGAGAACAGCCGACCGTCCGCATCCGCAGAAGAAAGCACTAAGCACGGTGGGTGACATGGTGGTGATGGTCCACAGTACCGTATGTGTCGCGAGAGGGCGGATGATGACGATCAACAGCAGTATCTTTTTTTTTTTTTTCGCAGCGTCGCTTGCCTAGCATAATCCCGTTCGAGACTCCGAAGAGATCCGAGCAACGGCTGAGAGATGGCGATGGAACGAGAATGATCCCTAAAGCCGAAATCATAGATCAACAACAAAACTAGACCAAAGAAGAAGAAAGAGAGAGGGAACAAAAAAAAAAAAGGCTCGATCTGTCAAGCACACCCAAAATGGAGATGAGCCGGGAAACCGAAGGCATATCTTGATTTTGAGATTGGTGTGATGGCGAGTCAGCTCCGTAGATGACGGGTGAAGCGGAAATACGGGAAACGAGCACGCGAGTGGGGGCGGCGGATTGTTCGGCTTACAAGTCCGAAGGAGAGACGCGGTGAATTGCCTGATCGAGAGACGCGAGAGCCGTCAGAGCCGCGCCAGGGGAGGAAGGGATGAATCATGAATGCGATGGATTATTGACCCTCCTAAGTGTGAAAATTTTCAGCTCATCACCTCCAATCTCGGAGCCAATGGTTCCCTACAGGGCAAACTAGTCGTTATCCCGAGTCCGAAGAGGGTCCCGTTCCATAATTCCTCCCGTACTATTGAAACAAATTCCTTGTGTGCAGCAACTGGGAGCTGCTAATGCTGTGTTCTGCAGTCACAGCGGTGGTATAAGAGCGGATGTTGTGAGAGATAGGTCGCTTGTGCAACATCCGATTCCGAAGAAAGAAGTATTGGAGGTATAGTCAACTACATAGTAGATCAAGCATCGACCGCCAAGATTGAATTGAATTGGCACGACGCTTGGTCAGCTCATGCTGAAGGAAGGACCACTGCACGGCTTGGCGCTGCAGGAGTTCCGAATGGATGCTCTGGGTCCGGGCCCCGAGTGCCGTAGCTGGCCGGCCATTGCTGACCACATCCAGGGTAGACCACAGCACACAAAGGTTTTTGATTCTTTCAGGTTAGTCAAGATTTCATGAGTGGTATCTAGGTAAATAGCCCAGTAGCCAACTAATCAGTCGACAATAACATGCTGGTGGGAGTAGATACTTTGATATTGGAAGTTTTTAACTATGTGACTAAGCCCTCGTCATCAATTGTCCGTGACGACGACAGCAGCGGACAAGTATCCCGTCCACCTCAAGTACCGATCGACCAACTTCTTCAGGGAGGAGAATTCGAGAGGATCAAGAGGGGAAAGAGGAGGTGTTTGAGGTGACAAGAAAGCCCTAGACAATGGCACCAACGGCTGAGTAATAATTAATTAACTTAGACCCTTTGACTCATACCAAGGACCGGGGTGGGAGCTTGAATTTAGTGGCCCGATTCCATAAGCAAGTACCGACTAGTCTCTTGAAGGGAGTAGTTTTACCCTAACTAATGCACACCTCCGACATCATACATGTACTTATACTATAGCCAGCCCTAAAGTACCCTGGCGGTTGGGAGGAGGGGCTGACAGCTACCTGGTCTGTAAACGTCGTAAGTAGATAGCTAGAGACTAAGTCGGTCAGCGACCAACAAGGGATGCAAGTCTTCTGTCCTGTGTTCTGAGTGGTGGTTGAGCCATAGTTCGTAAAAAAAATCATCATTGAATCCAGAGCGCTGTCCGTTTCCGGTTCGTCGTCTTGCCGCTTCCTCCCGTGCTGCTTCTTTGGTCGCTTTCGACCCTTTCGACCCTTTCGACCCTCAGCTTCCGAGACTTCCGACTCTGGTTGCCAGATCTGGTGACAAGGACACTGCAATCCACATGGACCATCGCCAACTAGCATCCATGGCAAGTCGTCTGGCTAATCTGGAAAATCCATCCGTCTTATTAGGATTGCCCCCCCTTCGGTGCCGGCGCCGGCCAGTGCCGTTGTTCGAAAGAAGATACCCGTCACAGGGCGCCTTTTTGGAAAATTTTCAATTACACGCTGTTGCAATGCTTATAAATTAAGCCTAGCCCCGCTCTCTATCCTGTTGAAGAAGCGCTGCATAATTGGCATGGTATCGTTTGGACAGTAGCTCTAACCGCCGTCTCTTACCGTTCCATTTGAACTCCTCTTAACCCCCCTTCCTTCTCTTCTCCTTTTCCTCCGAAATCTTTGTTGTCCCTGGTGTTTCTTTACCAGAGACTCAATTCTAGAGGGAGATTGCGCGCAGGTGATCTTGACCGCTGCGAACTATTGGACCTCCAGTCGTGACTTCATCGTTGAGTATATATAATGGAAACGCAAACTGTCTTGGCCTCGCGCGAATCCGGACGGAGCTCGGAGAGCAGCTCCTCCTTGGATGCCGTCGCCAACGAAAAACAGAAGCTGGCGGCGCACGACAGCCTGCCCGACCTCGAAAATTCGGCCTCGCCAAAGAGATGGAAGACATTTTGGAAGTCCTTCCGATACCTTCACAATTTGACGACCAAGCAGGTCGATGACTTTATGGCTTCATACGTCATCTACAACCTCGACTGGTCGGATGAGAAGCAGATGGTCGAGACGCTGGGACCGAACTATCAGGCAAAGGTTGGCGATTGTCTCAAGGCGTACTATGGCGTCCTCAACCATCTCTGTGCGTTGGGCGACGTAGAGAAGATGTATATTCCGCCGTACATGAGCAAAAAGGCGACCGTGTTGGAGAACCAGCTGTTGTATGAGGAGTCGATCGCGCAGGATATCGGCTTGTCGCCGGGCGATAAAGTGCTGGATTTGGGCTGCGGGCGCGGGCGGGTGGCCGCTCACATGACGCAATACTCGGGCGCGCAAGTCACCGGGCTCAACATCGACCCCAACCAGATTGCTCAGGCACGCTCCTACAACGAGGAGCTTGGCTTCGCCTCCAATTCCTTTGTCGTCCAGGATTTCAACAGCTTGCCCCTCCCCTTTGAAGATGCCAGCTTTGATGCTTTTTACCAGATCCAGGCCCTGAGTTTGTGCAAAGACCTCCCCACCCTTTTCCGCGAGATCTATCGCGTTCTCAAGCCCGGCGCCAAATTCTCTTGCCTCGACTGGGTCAGCCTGCCTGACTATGACCCCTCCAACCCTGAACATGTCGAACTCATGAGTCGCGTGAAGCCTCTCATCGGCGCCGTCGGTACTCCCACGCCGGAGAGCCTCGAGAAAGCCCTCACAGACGCCGGCTTCAAAGTCCTGCGCTCTGACAATGCCAGTGTTGGAGGCTTGCAAGCCCCGCTCATCGACAAGGTCGATTTCTACTTCCGTTCAATGCGCCAGCTTATTCTGGGCCTCGTCAAGGCTCACATGCTGCCCAAACATTTCAAGACCCTGATCAACCGCCTGTGCCTCGATGGCGAGGCGTTTGTGAAGATGGACAAAATGCGATTAGTATCGACGAGCTACCGAATCATCGCACAGAAGCCTCGTCAATAGGCTAGCCACGAGTAAGACAGGAGGGTCTGGATAAGAGATATCGGTTTAGCGTTGGTATGAATCGGCTCGGTGAAGCAGTGATGGCCCGCCTTAGGTCCATTTGCGTCTAAGCCAAGCTTTGGTGCCGCATTGCAGCTCATAAAGACTGATCGGATCGTCCACCTGGAGGGTATCGATTTCGAGAGGAGAGCAGACTGCTCTACTAACCGGCGCAGCCGCGACTTGCCGACTGAAGTTCAGCATGCGACAGCCGAAAGTCGCCATCGTTATATTCCGCCGTCATCGCAACCTGCACAAGAGCACTGCTTGTATTTCCCCGCCAGTCATATATCATATCCGGCTCTACCCTGTCGTCGTTGCCTCTTTTGATGAACAAAAAAAGTAAGTTCAGTGGCAACCGCCCCATCACCGGCTATGCGCACCCGCCTCAAACAGCCGAGTCCCGCAAATCGGCGTCACAAACTTTCGGCCAGATATGCTGACTTGATGTCCAGTGTCCCATCCACTGGGCCGCATTCTAGGTTATATATTGTTTTCAATTCTTGGAAATCGCCCGCTCTATACCCACAAATCCAACAGTTCCCTGGAATGGCCGCCTTACCAATCCCATACCGTCCACCAGCTTCGAAGTGAATTCAGCATCACCGTGACCGCTGTGCTATGACATAGATACCGCAATCCCTTCGTTGCCTTTCGCACATCTCCCATCCTCGGGCATTTTCATACATTTATTTTTACTTCCTAGCCGGTGTTGGTGCCTTTGCATATGATTTCTTTCCATCTTTCGATGTTTTATTCTGCTATTTGAGGATGCCTCGCTCCTGGAGTAGGCGGTGCAGATAGAGGTACATAGACTTACTAATACAATTTCACTTTCCATTCCACTATTTTGGGTTCTCTTTGGCGGGAGGCGAACGTGACGCAAATCTGGGCCATCCATGGAACTCGAACTAAGCGATGGAAATTGACTCGACAACGGGAGAGTGGCTGAGTAAGCCTGCTGATCCCAGCCTGCAGATGTCGCTCTTCGATCCTTCTATTGTCCTTCGATTTTCCAGATGGGCCCAACAGGATTTCGGACGGGCCATGATTGTTCCCGTGCGGAGTGGAAGATTGATTAAAGATCGATTGACAGACCCACGATCAACTGCAGGTCACTGCACGAGAGAGACATGCTCCAGAATTGACCTTTTACTGCCGATGTCAATGCTCGATGAACGTGGGCAACTCAACACCTCCGATTTGGAGGACCGGCACTATTGTTTCGGGGCCTCGGAGCAGGTTTAAGAGAATATGGCGGACATCAAACAGAATAACCAGGAACTCACTCCTTCCACCGTGATGAGGTGCTTGGAAAATGACTCAACTATCCAAACATTGATTGGGAATTCAGCACCTGGTTCCGAGGTCCAATCTTCTAGCGTAAACGGGAGTGCGCCTTCACCACGAGGGACTCAGACTACCTTAACTGCCCGGATGGGTCCAGACACGATCCCCTCTCCCCGTCTGGGCTCCACCCACCCAACTCTCCCCCAAGCTTTTGCTGGCAGCCACTTGTTTGCGCACGTTGACAGGTTATTCCCCCCCCAGCTCTGGATCCCCGGGAGAAACGCCCCTTGGCATCCACCAAATCCCATGAACTGGCACTTTTGAGACGCTTTCTTATCGGTCGCTGTGTGGAGTGAGTTATGATTCTGGGTCTGATTAATATTGTAGGTGAATCCACTCACACCAGGCCATCCGGGTGACTGTGTGATCGAATCGCCGGCCATGCGTCGAGGCGCTTCCCGCGACTCATTCCATTCACTAGAGCATTCGAGATGGTGAAAATCAGCTCCCTTCCCCGTACGTCAGACCGTCTCTGGGGATCCGCAAGATCATCCTCCCCTCGGTGACATAGTGCCTCTTGCAGTCAATTAGTGGACCGTCGCGTCTACCACTGTGAGGATTAGATATCTGTCGATTTCTTGCGACCCCTCTGCAATGGGCCTGTCCGGCCCTCAACACGATCCAGAGGATTGGCCTCTTCCACTTTCTCGGCGAGAAAGTACACTGTCCTCATCAACTCAATCGTCCGGCCAGATCAGTCCAGGCACCTCGCCTTTCACTTCGCACCCCCTCAGCAGAACGGCTTCCTCTGTAGGCTCGCGATCGAGAGAAGCCTCGTGCTACTCGCTACACGAGGAAGTCATCCACATCCCGCTCAACAACCATGTCACCATGTGGGTGGCCCCCTACTTTCAACCGAGTGTTCTTCATTTCATTGACTTGATGGCAGCACTTTCGTGCGAAGTAACAAACTGTTCAAGCTCCGTTATACCTACATCGACGTACGCAAGGATACTACTGGCAGCCTCAGGTGCCTGGAGCTCGGAGGTGGCCCTGGCCAGCAAACCCCATTAATTCATACCTGTCCGTTCCCATCCGTCACATATCGACTACAGACCGGCTTACCATTTCTTCTCATCCTAGTTAACGAGTCGAAAATCCCTGTCCCACACTTAGAACATCCTAAACGTCCCAACGAACCCTCGCTACGGATCTCTTTCATGGAAGAGCAGACCGTACAATCCGTACAGACCGTGTTTACGACCCAATTATCATACCAATTTGAAGAAGAAAGAGGTGCGCACGGCGACAACCCGCTCGGAGAAGGGTTTCAGCTGACAATCAAACCTGCAGACTGTGTTCAGTTTCAGGAGATCATTCTAGCATCCAAATTAGTCTTTCTTGCCGGAATTGCAGAAGCCAAGTCGAAAGGCCGTGGAGAGGAGTGCATCAGCCAAAATCTACGTATCCTCCGCGGACCCAATGGCAAGCAAGTCATGCTATTTTTCGCCAATTCTCAGCGGAAAGACTTGAAGCGCTACGTGAAAGTACCAGGTGAGTTGGGACCCCGGCCGACCGGTCGGCCGGTCGGCCACAGCAGGATTTGACCGGCTAATCTCTCCCAGTGAATTGTATTGAAAGTTGTAATCCCGGCAAGAAGCCAGGGCGGCCTGTAGTAATACAGCTCCAACCTAATTTTGATATCCTAACTCAAATGAAGACGCTACAGATCCAGTTCCTGGACGATACAGGTACGCTCCCTTGTGCACGTTCGAAACCTCTCCCCAGGCTGAGTAATGACCCGGTCTAGATCGAATAGCGTTCTGCCAGTTTCTGAGCGACCACATCAAGTGAGATGAGAAGGAGAGAGGGGACTACAGCATTACGATTGCATAATTCAAGGAGAAGGGGGGAAGGGGGAGGATTGAATTGCCTCGGGCGATGGTGGCCACCACGTGTGTCCCACTGTATAAAGTCGCTGCTAGGCTCATTATGTGGGTCGAAGGATCTTTGTTTCGTATCCAGGTCGCACTAGTCTTCTGGTCTTTCATTTTGTTCATTTGCCACGACATTCCATGTATCATTTTTATACCCGTGTCGGCAGTCGTTAGACAAAGCGCTCTTTTTTATTTTTATTTTCTTTTCTGCCTTTCCCCCCCCGTTATGCGTCATCTGTGGAACATGACTCGGAGATTTCCCCACGTGGTAGAAAGTAGATTGTACTATGTATGAGGAGATGTGGTGAGACAGAAATTGAAGGGAAGTTAGTCGAGTGACTTCTTACCGGGAGTGGGTCGCAAACGCACCTCTCAATCCCCAGAAGTGCAGCACGTGGGGTTAAGGGGATGGGAATTGGCCCAAGCACCCCGTGCGGGATCACTAAATCCTAATCTAATCATCTATTCCCGGCATACACTAAGACGCTCCCCCCCCCCGGACCTCAGGCACCCACCATCCATAATCCACCCCCATTCACCCATTCACCCACTCACCTACTCACCCACTCACCTACTCATCTCTTCACCATCGCATGACGGGGCCTGAGCTTGACCATGGATAGTCCTAACCTTGACTACATACCTTGTAGTGCGTGCCTGTGGACCTTTTCTTACCTTCATTCACCTGGCCTTCAATCGACCACGCCACCAAACTCCAATCCAATAAGCGCATCCTGTAAATTGTTTCCACTCTCATTAGCTTCGGTTTCCTCCGTTCCTCCTCCTCTTCGCTGTTTTGCCATCGCTTCCCTCGAGGTGCACCTCGTCAGATTTTTTCTTCATCTACCTCAGTCCCCTGCTTTGGGGGCCGCGATCCTGCAAGATCTCTTTGCATTAGGCTCTTCCTGCTTCATTATGTCATTTGGCTAAACGTGGTTTCTATCTCTATTTCTGCCTTTTAATTGATACAGCTTCTACAGCAACAAGTCAATCGCTATGGGCAAGCGGTGGTACAAAACCGACCGTGCGCAAGACTTTGATCATGAACAGGTACAGCTTCAAATGCATTTACGAGGAGAAGTGTTGAGACTGACCTAGAGTCTCTACTTCCATATAGGATCGTCAGGTTCGGATGCGCCAGGTTTATGAGACCATCGATCGACAAGCATTCCAATGGATCGTCGTCTTTGTCGCCGGGGTCGGCTTCTTCCTCGACGGCTACACAGTATGCTTCGCCTTTTGATCTTCCCAAGGTAACTAGTCACTAATGGCAATTGTTTTAGCTCTTTGCAAGCAACATGGCTTTCCCGATGATCTCCTACGTCTACTGGCGCGATCAACTATCGTCTATGCATGTCACCTGCATTAATATCGCTACACTTGCCGGCACACTCTTTGGGCAGGTTTTATTTGGATACCTCGCGGATCGCTACGGACGGAAGAAGATGTATGGGTTGGAGCTGATTCTAATGATCACATCCACCCTGGGGGTTGTGATGGCCTCCCGAGGCGAGAACGGCAGCATGAGCGTCTACGCATGGTTGCTCTGGTGGCGAATCATTGTTGGAATTGGGGTAGGAGCTGACTATCCGCTGAGCGCGGTCATTACGTCTGAGTAGGTGTTCTCACTGTTCTATCAGCTGACCTACTGCGTGCGATCATGCTAACAGGCGGGCAGGTTTGCGCCGACCAAGCACCGTGCACGCATGATGGCTTCGGTTTTCTTCATGCAGCCTCTTGGACAGGTCGCCGGGAACCTCATCGCCATCATCATTATCACCATCAGTCGCAAGCAGGGCACCGCGGATCTAACTCGCACGGTCGACATCATGTGGCGCTGGGTTATCGGCATCGGAGTCATCCCGGGCGCCATTGCGACCTTGTTTCGTTTCGTGATCCCGGAGTCTCCTCGTTTCGTGCTCGAGATTGACGACGACCCTGTTCAAGCTGAGTTCGATGCCACCACCTTGTTCGACGACTTCCACGCCAGCTCTCCATCCACCTTGACTGGCTCTTCTCCATCCGGCGAAGACTCCGCAAGCTGGCACAACTTTTCAATTCCCGGCATCTCGCTTACTACAATCACCGCTGGGGAGAACGACGAAGACGACGAAGACCATGATACTCAGCGCTCTCCCTCCCAGACCGAGATCTTGCAACCTGCCACTCTGAACTCCCACTGGCACCTGACTCGCCGGGATATTCGCCAGTATTTCTGGATCGAAGGGAACTGGCGCACCCTTGCCGCCACCAGTCTTGCCTGGTTCTTCCTGGATTTCAGCTTCTACGGGATCAGTCTCTCCAGCCCGCAGTTCCTGGCGAAAACGTGGGGGTCCCTCCACCTCGACTCTTCCGCCCCTTACTGGAAAACCGACGACCGTCCCGGTGCCAGTGTTTACAACATGCTCCTCGCCAGCTCCACCCACGCACTCGTTATCCTCAACAGCGGCAGTTTTCTCGGTGGAATTCTTCTCATCCTGGTGATTCACAAACTCGACCGTACCGCCCTACAGAAATACATGTTCCTCGCCCTAGCCGCGTTGTTCATCGCTCTCGGCACCATGTACATCACCGTGCACCAGGAAGGAGCCACCGCCATAACCCTCTACATCATCGGCCAAACCTTCTTCAACTTCGGTATGTTTTGAATTTTTCCTGTCTCCATGCCATATGCCCAGCAACCCACTCCCCCACTCCCCTCGCAACATAAACCAACCACCTATCCCAGAATCAAACACTCCCACTAACACTCAAAACCCACAGGCCCCAACGCAACAACCTACATAATCCCGGCTGAGATCTTCCCGACGCGCTACCGCGCCACCTGCCACGGCATCAGCGCCGGCGCCGGCAAACTCGGCTCCATCCTCGTCCAGGTGTTCTCGGCCTACTACAACTTCGGCACCGGCGAGGGCGACGGCCCCACCATCCGCCACGGCTGGATCCTGATCCTCTTCAGCGTGTGCATGGTCCTGGGCGCCGCCGTCACCCACTTCTGGATCCCGCCCGTGCAGCGCGGCGCCGCCTCCTCCGATTCATCCTCTTCGCGCGGAAAGCTCTGGGGCGGCCGGACCGAGACCCTGGAGACGTTGGCGCTGGGCCGGTGCGGCTGGAAGAGTCGGTATGCGGCCAGGGCGGCGGGCGGATCGGCGGATGTGCCCCGGAATCGGATCCATGTGCGCCAGAGGGTGGTGGTCACGTAAGGTATTTGATGGTTCCACTTTCGCTGATTGTTGTCTTTTTTCCCGCCTCCTGGTCTCGAGACACTCTTTACTCTCTCTTTCATTTTTCTTTTCTTGTACATAATTATTCATACCCAACGCTTGGAGATCTTAAGGACATCTCTGTACCTTTTTTGTATGTTGCATAGTACACTGCAGTTGGATCTCAGGATAGTGTAAAACAAGCTACATTCCCACACCGTGGATACTCACAGTCTGCTACCCCACAACCACGTATGAAGATAATGAAGAAAAGAAAATGGTATTTCAAAAGTATAAAGGGAAAAAGTATCTCCAACAACCTCCACCCCCTTACGTTCGCCCCAAATCCAAACGAAGGAAGGTTATTAAACACTAGATACACTAAGTATACCAAGAACAAGATAATTGACCACCGAACTCAAATCCCACTAAACGGGTCACTTTCCGAAAGCGGGGAGAGAGCTTAGTGGTTCTCCATGTGAAGGTTATTGTTGACCTGACCGGCCTGGTGGTCCTGCATCGAACCGGAGGCCCCCTTGCTGGTGTTGTCGTAGGAGGAGTAATCGTAGTCGTCGACGTGGTGCTCGTGCTCGTTGACGCCGGAGTTGTGGTTCTCCCAGGTGTTGAAGTTGGCGCTGTGGTCCTTCTCCTGGGCGGCGTCGTGGTGGAGGTCTAGCTCGCTGGCGGGCGCGGGAGCCGGGTGCGAAGCGGGAGCCGGGGCCGGAGCCGGGGCCGGAGCGGGGGCCGGAGCGGGGGCCGGAGCAGGAGCAGGAGCAGGAGCAGGAGCAGGAGCAGGAGCAGGAGCAGGGGCGGGCTCAGGGATGGGAGCTGGGGCCGGTGCAGGCTTATGACTGGGAGGGTAGGCGATCATGTTGTTATCGCCGTCGATGTCGTTATCGCCGGACACGCCGCCGATGTTGACCGGCGCGCCACGACGGCTTGGGACATGAGCAACTTCGGGGGCCTTAGCCTCAGGGACCTTGGCCGCAGGGGGGTTGACAATCTGTGCCCCGTCGGAAACGCTGTGGGTATCAGGAACGCTGCTGTGGGTGTCCGGGGTCTCGACGCCGGTGGCAGGGGCAGCATTGGTAAGGGCGCCAGGTATCGCGGGGATGTCTTCACAACCGTCAGTTTCTCTGTTCTAGAAGGTATGAGGGGATGGTGGTATCGCGGTTCACATACTATTCAGAGGAGCGGCGGCAACCATGCCAGCAGCGGCGAGGAGAGACAAAAGAGCGGAGGTCTTCATCTTGAAGAGTTGGAGGTTGAGGTGAGCGATTGAGGTTGGTAGAAAGGAGTGGAAGGAGAAGCTGGCTTGAAGCTGATGAAAAGGAGATGGATGTTGTGGGCTTGACGGCGACTTTATACCTTTCTTTCCATAAGAAAGCTCGGGTTTGGGTTTGGCCAACTGTGACATGTACGATGGATCTATTCTTGGTGAATTGGCGAAGGCTATCGTGTGCTCATGACCAGGAGAAGTGATCGCTAATCCTCTCATGATCTGTCAATGCAGTGGAGAATAGGGGGGTGTGGCTTGGTTCTCCAGATGCAGAGTCCATGCTACTGCAGGGACGAACTTCTCGACCGGCGCATTCCCCTGGCATATTTGACAGGTCCCATGTTCGAGGTCTTCGATCCCGATCTGACATATCCAAACAAGTCATGATGCCAAGGATCCAGCCATGATCGTCGACTTAGCCTTTTCCGAGTGACCAGGATGGTACACCCTTGACCGAAACTGGAATGATTGTTGCTGGTGTTCCATGCGAGTGTTCCGCCAGGGTCTGGATCCCGCAAGGGATACCGCCATTGGCACCGATCCTATGACATGGTGCATGAACTCCTGCCGATATCTACCTTTTTGGGGAGCGCCCCTGAGAGCTGTCATACTCCACACTCAATAGCCGCACTGTCCTATGCAGGTGGCTGGCTGTTCGGTTATTCAGCCGATGGCGTGCCGGCGTCAATTGGAGGTAGGTATTCTGAGTTCAAATGGGTTATATCCGGATTGAACATACGGAACCGGTAGTGTAGGAGTTACATGCGAGACGAGACATCCGACTCGAAAATGATGATTCGACAAGCTTCGGTGGATGGAAGCGGGGCTTCAAAAAAAAAGATCGTCGGTTCTGGGAGGTGTTTTGATCGTGCTCTGAGGTTCGAAGTCTTCGATCAGGGGTCCAATTCTCCTGTAAGAGCACCGTATATGCTGATCAAATTTGAATACAGCCATGAAAGCCCGCTGAATCGGCTGAGTGTCAAATGAACATGGGACCATGATCGAGGGAGAACAAGAAGCGTCTTTTCGGAAGTTGATGGTTGTCACGGATGGATAGCTAAGTGGGTGTCTCGGTGAGGATATAGTGGATAGGGCCTCAGGCAGCAGCACAGTAGTGGTTACCTCAACGGGATGAAGTTTCCTCCTACCTCCAAAGTCCTTGGACCATTGCATGCAACGATCCGGTTCAGTCACGCATAGACAAGTCATTTCTTGTTTGCACTGGTGTAGTTACATTATCTGAATCACAACTCTCAAGTGTAAATACATGGAGATACACTGATTACCACATCAGTTATCCACTTTTCCCACCTTTCTTCTCAGCTAGATTTCCTGACAATTCAGGCACTTCCCGCCGGATCTTCGACCATGACTGGCTGGAGCTGTCCGAGATAATTCAGGGACTGTGCAGGGAGCCAAATCCGTCGTGCCGAACGCTGACTGTCTCCATGACACGGATCCTCCTGGGAGGCCATAGTTCTCGAAGAGTCCGTGGACTCCCACTGCGAGCAGCTTCGATGCCGGCCAAATCAACATAGGCAACACTGTGCCGGAGCCCACCATCGTCGTTGTAATCCGGGATCGCTGGCTTTCTAGCCGTCTCCTCATCGTCACTCAGTGGAGGGAAATCCTCATGTGTATTGGACGGGGTCAGGGGGACAGAATCCTGAAGCCGGGCACTTCCGCCGATGGTGTAGAGGGCAATGTTTTTATGGCTGGAGGGATAGTTCTGACTTGAACCTCTCTTGGGCCTAACAAATCGAGTTCTGAGAAGCTGGATGAGTGGTGGAAAGGATGGCATGCACGCAGCGAGGAAGTACACCCCAGGCTCGATCTCGGTCCACATGTGCAGAGACGCCGCCTTCCAAGTATCGTCCCTACGTTCAGCGTCGCTGTAAAAAATTGCGAACCGGCAACAGGAGGTAATTAGGCCTCTGTACGAAACATGGCAGATTAGCCCCCGACTCAACGGTAAGCACCGACTATACGATGCTGCAAACGCGTAACAATGGAGTATGTACTGTACTTACATTCCGCCAGTGGCAAATATTATCCCAAGTCCAATCTTCTGAGCATGTGATGTATGCAACCGATGGACCATTGGAAGAGGCAGGACCAACATGGCGACGTCCGTGATGATATTTGGGAAGGACATCCAACGATAGAATGCTTTTGTATCAAAACACTGACCTTTTCCCGGCTTGAAGGGGTCCAGCTGATACCCCACAGGCATACATGCGAACGTGTGGGCCAAAGAAATGGCAACATAGGTCGATGCGATAGTGGCCATGAGGACATAGGTGACGATCCGCTCGTTTCGGGACTTGAAGAAGCGAAGGTAGAAAGCGAGAATTGCCAGCTTGGGTAGAGCTATCGCCAAGCCCCATACCCATATTCCAGCGAAAATGCCTCTCTGGAATTGAATGAGTTTCCAAGGCGCTTCCTTCAAGATCTTGTCTATGTGGTGTCCAACACCGGCGACAGGGATCATCACTGCTCATCGTGTTAGCTATCACGAAACTCGACTCCACCAGCATCTTATCATTGGGAGAAGAAGGCGCCAACAAACGTGAGGTCATAGTAGTCGCAGTGATCTGCTCAGATATAAAATGGCATACTTACCAATTCCTGTGATACAGACACACAGATTGGCCAGAAGGGCGGGAACCATCAGCCAGTCGTCCACGCCCCAGTTTCTTCTCTGCCTCTTATGGGCCCAGAAACGGACAGCCGCGAAGGCGAGTTCCAGGATGATGAACGAGACCGCCGTGGCGATCAGCTCACCGCCGCAATACTCGTTTAGGTATTCTGTAGAATGCTGCTCGCCTAAAAGAGCCGACATCTTGGGTTTGTAGAGACGCGATAGCTTTGTGCAAATAGGTGAGCGAACAATCTGCAGTCTCGAATTTGCTTGCGAGATCGCGTTGTCCCATCGATGGAGAAGGTAGGAAGTAAAGTGAGGGAGTGTTCCTCCAGGTGGGGAGACGGCATCGACAGAGTAAAGACTCACTTGAGCAAGATCTGATCTCACCTGAGATTGTGTGGTTGAGAAGAGCGAAATCTTTGTGTGTTACTCTGACCAGCCTCAGCCTATTATTATCAAAGTATCCTCACAAGCGTGTACGTCACCGGTCTTGATCTAATGCCCATCGATATTCAAGAGTAGTTGAACAGCCAATCAAAGGCAGGGGTCTAACCACGTAGCCTACTGTTTTTCTGCTCACTATGTACTATGCTCGAAACACTGACAACCCCACCCACCTTTCAGCATCGAAAGCCTTGTAGGTGGAGGTCCAGCATATCTCAGTGAAGACAGATCCAGCTACAAGATTTCAAACCAGCACTCACCCACCTGAACTCCATCATAATGCAGAATGCAGACACATTCTCATATATACAGCACACTGAACCCAGGCCACAGAGCCCAAACCACCATCTACTCCACAACCACCGACTTCCTCATAAAATCCGCCTCGATTATCACCTCCTCCCCCTCCGGCGTCCAATCCGTATACCGCGGCTCCGTCTTCCACCGCACGTACCCCATCCTCTCATACCACTCCGCAACAGGAAGGCCTCCCTCGCCGCGGACCCGCTCAATCCAGCGCCGCCGCACGGGGTCCGCGTAGTACGCCTTGCTGACCGCGTTGAGGGTCACGTACCTGCAGCGCGGGTCCCGGCGCGCCCGCGCCTCGACCAGCGCCATCGCGCGCCGGCCCAGCCCGCTCTGCCGGTGCTCCGGCAGGATGAAGAACGACTGGATGGTCAGGTTGGTGCGGTCGACTGTGGCGAGGTCCCGGTCTGGCGGGTGGGCGTACGCGTCGAGGGAGATGTGGCCTGCGTGGATTGTTTCGGCCGTGGGGGTCTGGTTGTTGCTGTTGTCCTTGTTGTCGCTGCTGTTGCTGCTGGAGGTGGAGGTGGAGGCAAAGGCGGAGGTGGGAGCTGGGACGATGTCGATCCAGAAGAAGGATTTGAGGCCCGCGTCTTGCTTGGCGCGCCAGGCGAGGAGGGCTTCGTCGGTTTCGTCCCAGCCGCAAATTGTGCGTTGGTGTTGGAGGGCAGCGTAGTCGGCGGGGTGGTGGAGGTTGATGGGCGTGAGGGTGATGCTGGAGCTAGAGTTTGGCAGGGTTGGTGGTGGGTTTGTTTGGCTCATGTTGCGGGTATGGGGTGGGAGAAGGTAAGGGCTACTAAATAGTATTGAAGTGGTTTGCTTGGTATATCTTGGAGTGACGGCCAAGACACAGATGATCTTGTTCTTTGGTTTCTGAGGAGTAGCAATGGGGCAACTGGAACTACAGGGCGTCAGTGCATACTTAAGTCTTCGGATTTAATTGGGTGGATGAGTCACTTTGCTGAACGGTTTGGGTTAGATGGACCCTCAACTCACACAACGCTTCGTATCTCTAAAAAGCGAGCATGCAATATTTACACTCGATTGTAATGTTAAAGTAAACCAAGCCTCTTGACCCAGACGTCCTATGAACTATAGACAGGTACAGTAACTGCATCCAAACCTAAACATCAAAGGCAGACAAGGTATCAAGGCAGCGGAAATCTTATCGGACACCCGATAAGCAAAGACCTTATCGCGAAGCTTATCGGACTTGTCCGGACACTGGCCAGGATCAAAAATTGCAACAAACTTTCCCAACGATACAACTCGATATGGCCAACTCCATTAACTCCAGCACGAATGCACATTATTGCACCACCTCCCAGACCTAGTCTAAATGTACTTCGACGTAGAAATCAAGCAAAAACCCCCAACCCCACCAACCCTCCCAGCAACGGCAATACCGACCGGGCGGCATTCAGCCAGGTCCACTTCCACAGCAGGCCTTCCACCTCCGCGTCCGCCTCGGGGGTCCAGTCGGCCTCGGTCTTGACCGTGGCCCACTGCGACAGCCGGTCGTTGGTCTTCTTCATCGCCAGGATGGTGAAGGGCACGATGCCCAGCGTCAACCCCGCCGCGAGGCCGTAGACCTTGGAGCTGTGGCGCGCGGTGATCAGGCTCAGTGGGGTGCTCTCGCGCACGCTCCAGGCCAGGTACAGGAAGGTGGAGGCGGTGCTGAGGGCGATGGCCGGGGCGCGCTGCGCGCCGTACGTGTAGATGGTGCGCCACTGCTTGACGACGGTCGAGAGCGGGATCTTCTCCGTGTGGTGGGCTTCGATCAGCGGGGGCACGCCCATCAAGCTTAGGGAGAAGATGTTTCCTGTTTTTGGGGGGTTCGGATTAGTGGACTGCAGTGGTTGTGACACCGAGGCAGAGGATGAGAGTGGCTTACCGGATAGCCAGGCCGCGCCGGTTAGGCCTACGGCTTGGGCGATTGCGAAGCTGGGAGTTGAGGTGCTCATTTTGTCGGTGGAATGTGTGCTGTATATCTGAAAGAGAGATGGGTTTTTGGTTGTAAGGGTCAAGTTAAGGGGAAAGAGGGATGAGGTAGTAGAGGATGTCGGTGCCTTTATAGCTGACACCACCAGTAATCCATGACGACATGCTCAAACCTTATGATCCGACATGAGCGGGAAGAAAATAAAAGCTTGTGTTGCAAGTGTGGGACCATTGTAAACAAGAGTACCGTTTGAAATGTCTAGCACTCCTTCAATTTCTCGATAGGAGTGTGATTGACTGAAAGGATGACTAGTTGTCCGTCAGATGGATCTAGCTTGCGTAGGAGTGGCTGGCTCGGGCTTTGCGGAGTTTGGAACGGGTTTTGCCTTGTCCGACACGACAATTTCAGTTTCTGGGGGTTTCCCGCATGTAAACAACACAGATTTGCTAGATGGATTGGATTGCGGTAGACAGGAAGCTTTTATGACAACAGAGAGAAGGGACAAAAACTAGAGCTTGTTTGGTGGTGCTTAGAGGCTGGAGCTTTTATATTTCCTGCTCTAATTAACTCAATTAAGCTCTTCCCAGTCCCCACTTGCCATACAGCGGCAGCCTCCAAGACTGAGAGATCTCTGCAGACTAGGCTCAGAACCAGTACATAAGATCGCAATTCATCTTATTTGATTTTGCATGACTTACGATTGCTCGTTCTGGTCATTCCAGGGCATATAAGACAATCGCTCACAAAAAAGACACACCTGCGTGCCTTTGAGCCTCTTCTCAATAGCTCCAACTAGAACCACTGAAGGCTGATTGGAAAATGAACAAACATGCAGGCAAATGCCGGTCGCGTGCTTTGTGGTCTTTCGATATTGGTATTTGTTTTTCTTGGTATCCCAGCACGACCTCCAGGAACGGATAAACAACCCCGGCTGATATTCCGGCCAGGGAATGCGGGGATGGGATGCAAGGATACGAAGATGTGTGACAGGAATGACAACCGTGATTTAACCTCCTTTTCTCTACAACTTCGGGAATTGACACTATGGTACAGTGCATTTCACAACCCATCTCACCTAAAACCCATACTTACCTTTCTTCTAGCATGCTCTACCACGACATGCCAGCCGACTTCCTTTCTTAGGGACTGCGACGCGCCTTCGCCCGCTCAGACTACGGCAACTGGCCACCGCGTCACCTACAGTCCAGGTGCAAGGGGCCCACGGAGAATCCAAACCCGATCACCGTCAGAAGCTTTCCTTGCAACTCCCTCTGATCCCACGAGATACTGACACCCTCTTCATTCAAAACGACACTCCCTCCGACGCAGAGTGGGCCATCCTAGGCCTTCACTTTCCCCTTATCCGCAACCTTGAGATTCATACGGGGTATAACGAAGACCTGAATGACAGACACATTCCCTCTCACTGGCCCCTCTCTCGACTGCTGATCAGCTCCGCTTCCGGGACTCTCACTCAAACCCCATTCATCCGCCAGGGACGGGTCTCTCATCTGATCCTCGACTAGACCAGCGGCCTCCGTTTCGAGGGCCCAGACAACCTGGAGCTGCAACGTAGACACAAGGAAGCTACTTCTCGTGGGGAGGCCGAGCCAGTATACCTAACGGTCCACAAGGGCACTCCCGAAGAGAGGGAGATTGAAGTCGTCTTCCTTCCCTTGCTAGTCATGGCCTGGTTGGACGCTAAATACGGAGGGCCCAATTGCAACGAGCTCGACCCAGACAACACACCACTGACGCAGCATGAGGTCAGCCTGCAGACGCTGGAGATCGTCGAGAACGATGCTTTGTGCACTTTCGCCCGCATGACCCTGGCCCTGCCGTATGTTGTCCGGAACACCTCCGCGCTGCACCTCAGCTCCACGAACGGTTGCTGCGAGTTCCAGAAGACCAACGAAAAGATGTTTGTGCAGTTCTTACCACAGATGGAAAGCCTGAAGATCTTGCAACTCTCGGTAGGGGAGGTGTTCCGTGATGAGTCGCACCTGCTAGGCTTGTACAGGCTATTCCCGCGGACTCTGACGACGTTGCGCTTGCGCGGACCGGCAATGCTGACGCAGAGTGATCGGTGGAAGGAGTGGGAGGAAGCTTTTGCATCGAGAACCTTTCTACCAGATTTGAAAAGGCTGTCAATCCAGATGGATCTTTGTTATGAGGATAGAGAAAGGGATTCTGCCAGCTGGCCTTTGAAAAGGCGTACTGAGCCCCCGAGAGAAATACGCCTCGCCGCAACCGCCGCGTGTGCGCGACTCGGTAGGGGAAATGCAAGATTGGGGGAGACTCCGGGTGTGAGTTGTGAGTTCCGACTCCCGCGGGAAGCAGCAGGATTCAGGGGCGGTGTTCAACCGCGGGCTCGGTTGTGCCTACATTGCTTATGCTGGCGCTGCTTACTAGAAGTGTAAGATTAGATGAAGGAATGATACCCCACTCTTGATTTGTCGCACTTCGTTGTTCAGGGTCAACGAACCTAGGGATCAGTAATAGATCGTACTCGTATCATTTTTTTTTTGTTTCTTGGGAGAGGTCAACCGTTCCTGACAACCCAGAATCCACGGAACGGAGCAGGCAACGGGCTCGGTCGTATCCGTATCCCGATACCAAAAAGGTCAGTCCGGCAGCGGGGCTTACGATCTCCGATTCAGCCCAGCGGAGCTAAAGTGCTTTAGTGTTTGGTCGAGTCTTTTCTCGGCCGCTGGAACTGCCCGTTTGACCTCCGTTACGTATGTACTCCATAAGAGATTAGAGGGTAGCCCCCAAAAAAAGAATCCCTGTTCTTGGCTGGCCCAGTTGTCCCAATTGTACCACTTGTAACTACCAGTCGCACCAGTCAAAATCGGATGCGCTAGGCGTTAGGAAAAAAATGGGAAAAAAAAAAAAAAAAGAAGCATTGCAGGAAATGGTCGCAGGATTGGTGACTGCAGTCGGTCAAACAGCCCCGACCGCGCAATGACCGTGCGGAGCAGGGCTGAAGGTACGAATACGATGACAGCGACAGCGACAGCGACGTGAACGATCGTGGGGTTTAAAGCCTTCATAATCTCCCAGCTGCTCCTGAAGAATTACTTCTGACTGTCAAAACTTTACAAGGGTGACACTGGCAGTGACACTGGCAATAAGCGCCCAAAATAAACCATGAGCGTAACTGACAGCGACACGGAGAGTACCGTCTCTAGCCAAAGCAGGTACGTACTGTACATCCACACCTGCACACTGCAACCTCCGAAGTATAACCACATCTCTAACAACGATCCAACCAGCAGACCTACCACAGCGACCACCACCAAATCGCAACCCCAACAGGTCTTCCCGTTCGCCCACCCCCCTCCCAAGTCGACCTCTTGTTTCCGCTTCACCTCGCGCCTTCTGCTCCAAATCCAACAACTCCTTTCCGCCTCTCGCGCGCTCCCCATCCTCGAGATCTACCGACCCTCCAGCCTTGGCAAGTCGATCCCCGGCTGTCCCAGCAAAGTACACAGCCAGGACCTGTACGTCGTCCAAAGCGACGCCTACCAGAATCTTCCTTCGTCCTGCAGCCAAGACACCAGCACCGACAGCCCGGTAGTAGGAGTGATATACACCAACTACTGCAGCGGCAACAAAACCACTAGCGCCGCGACTAGCAGCAGCAGCAACAGCAGCAGCAGCTCCACCGATCACAAATCCCCGTCCTCCCCCTCATCATCATCATCAACATCACCAACAACCAAATCACCACCCACCAACAACAAAAACGCAATCTATCTCCCCCAACTCCAAATCACCCTCCTCGCCTCCCGCACCTCGCGCGGAGGCTACACCTTCCAACTCCTCCCCACATCCTCTTCCTCTTCCTCCAGCACCCAAAAACTCACCCTCGAACTCGCCAAGAAAAAACCCAAACACAAATCCCCGCCAAGATCATCGGCAACAACCACAACCCGTCGGTCTTCGGCGTCTACGACCCCCGACGACGACGAAATCCACGAAAACCACGAAAACAACGAACCCGCCAGTTTCCTCCTTGGCATTCGGAGCACGTCGACAAGCCCCGGCGATCCAAACTCCGGCGATTCTGCCCGGCGCAGCAGCCCCCGGCCCTGGCTAGCCGGCCTCTCGCCCAAGGGGATCAAGGTCCTGCGCGGGGAGCCGCAGGACCAGCTGCGGCGGCGGGTGCTGGCCGCCGTCGGGGTGACCGCGGACCGCATGGATGTGCTCTACACGGTTACCTTGATGGTAGGGATCTATGCGGCGAGGATGGAGGGGTGGGTTTAATTTGTTGTCCCTTTTTTGGGCCGGGGGAGTTTACCTTTTTTAGATCCATAAATCATTTGATAGTCTATGTCCGGGGTTTATTAAACTTTAGCTTGGTGTTAGTGTTGGTGTTGATCTTCGTTTCGTTGTTTGTATTTTTGGGAGTCAAAGGGTTCAGGGTCAGGGACTCTTGCTATCTATCTATGTCGATGATATCCAATTTGAGTCAATGTTTGGAGAGACTAGTGTCATAGAAACTTTCTTTGTCTTTCTCTCCGAAAGGGAATGAGGACGAAGTAGACAACCGGAGAAATAGAAGATCTGGCCCGCCCGTCTTCTCCTCCGCCGCCGCCGCCGGTCCCGAGGCCCGTTTGCTTCCCGCTTAGTCTGCTACGTAGTGTGCAAGTTATGCACAAGGGTCCGTCCGCCTTGCGGGGCTTAATCAAAGGGGGTTGAGGGATTTTAGTCACAGTGCACCATTATACTGTACTCATTCTTTATGCATTGGTATGCATTGGGTAGCACAGCACACAAAATCTCTTTTGGGATATGTCTTGCATGATCCAATTGTGCTCCTCCGACAGAACCTGTAACTTAACGCTTTCTTTTTTTTCTTTGCCCTTTCATTTGCTGCCCAGCTTCTTCCGAGGTAGTACTGTACTGTACTTACTCCCCGCGGTATCTCTCCCTCCCCACATCACATCACATCTACTGCGCAATCCCCTCTTCCAGAGCCTTAATCTGCAACGCCAGCGTCCTTGAGAAATACCGACAGAGGGCCAGATTGCCGCCCATGAACCACAGACCCGGGTGGCCGCTGCGCCGCCAGATAGTGCGCATCTCGCCCTCGGCGTCCATGCCCCAGATGTCGCCGACGCGGTCGGCGACCGCGTCCCCAAAGATCTGCCGCGCCTGCGTGCGCATGTTCTGGTAGCCCGTGGCGAGGACGATCTCGTCAGCCGCGAGCTCCGACCCGTCCGCGAAGCGCAGGCCGTGCGGCAGGATCTCCGTGATCTCCTGGCCGTGCTTGACTTTGATCTTGCCGTCGGCGATGAGCTGGCTCGCGCCGACGTCGATGTAGTAGCCGCCGCCGCGCTGGAAGTACTTTATAATCAGGCCGGCGCCCGCCGGGCCGTCGTCGACCTGGAAGCCCGCGCGCTCGAGGCCGTCGAGCACGGCGCGGTCGTGCTCGGTCTGCACGCGCGTGATCTTGATCTGCTGAGCCTTGAAGACCTCCCACGGCAGACTCCAGAGGTAGATCTCAGCGTCCTCGGTCGGGGGTCCGTCCTCGTCGAAGAGACCCTTCAGGCCAATATCCGTGATGGAGGCGGAGGAAATCACGCAGGTCGAGCTGCGTTGGACGATGGTCACGTCGTATCCCTTCTCGTAGTAGTCCTGCGCGATGTCGTGGCCCGAGTTGCAGGCTCCCACGACAACGGCTTTCTTCTTTTGGGTGGTGGTGGTGAGGTCGCTGGCGCCGGGGAATTCGCTGCTGTGGCAGAGACGGTCGCCCTGGAATGTCTCCATGCCCTTGAAGGTGGGCATCTCTTTCTTGCCTGAGTGGCCGGTCGCCTGGACGACGTGGCGGGGCTGCAGAGTACAGGTTTCGGTGCTTCCGTCCTCTTTGCGGCGCTTCAGCTCGATTGTCCAGCGGCCGTCGGCCTCACTCCATGAAGTGGATTGGACGCTGGTCCGCGTCCAGACGTTGAGCTCCAGAAGCTTGACGTAACACTCTAGAAACTCCGCGAATTTATCTTTAGGCGTAAAGACCGGCCAACTGGACGGGAAAGGCACATAAGGGAGATGGTCCATCCACACGGGGTCATGGAGCACTAGCTGGTGGTATCGCTTGCGCCAGTTATCGCCCACGCGCTCCGCCTCGTCGACTATCAGACTGTCAACACCAAGCATTTTCAGACGGGCGGCCACGGTGAGGCCTGCTTGTCCGGCACCTAATGATGATGATGCTCATTAATTGGTATATTCACGATTTCAAAGTTAGTAGAATGATGCTTACCAATGATCAAGACCGCCGGAGGCTCGCCTTCCAGGTTGCGCTCTGCGTTCCGCCTGTCCTGCCAATTCCTTCGATCTTTGGTCGCGCCATGCTGTGCTCCCAAGGGCCGGCGATGACCGACTCTCTCCTCATGGCCCACCAAGTTTTGGAGCGATGTGAAAAAGGTAAAGATCTTCCATTCGCCATTGACTTCGGCAACACGTACGACACCTGTCCCGCTGATGACGGGACTAGAGACCCTGATGAAGAACTCAACACCTTTCACATCGCCGAACGCGTCGATCGGGCCCACGTGGGGTGTGCGCAGAGCGGTCGATCGATCGACCTCGATCTTGGTCGGCAGCTGTGCGGATTTGAGGAGCGCCTGGATTCGTTCCTGGCCTTTGGCGGTGCGATAGTCCCACGTCAAACAGAGATGGTCCCGCCAGTAGCCGTCTTCCAAGAACAGACTGCTGATGGCCTCGATGTCGCCTTTGCTGAGCGCTGTGTTGATCGTGTCCACCAGCTGGGAGGCGATAGCTTCGGGGTCGACATCGGTAGATGTGAGGGTCGGAGGGAACTTCCCGACGGGGATGTCAACCGAGCCAGGCAGATACTGGGCTGAAGCGGCGGTCATGGTAAGTTGGTGTGTCCCCGTTATGCTCTGGGAGGGAAGAATTGGTGGTGGTGTAGCTGGGTGAAGAAAAAGCGGGGGAGTCACGGAGGAGCTTTTCCGGTGTTGGGGAGAAATGAGGGGGCAGAAATGCCATTTTAAGTCATCGATGAACCCCGCTCCAGACTTCGCCGAGCACCTAGTCTAGCTCTGCGGAGCTGAAAGACTTAGTACTGCAAGCCACGTATCAGTTGCTGACCTTTTGTCCCACCAAGCTGCACTTTGGTTCGTCTTATTAGAGGTTCAGAGGGCGGAGAGACACCCCACGGGTCCACCTGCTTGCCGATCATCGACATGGGGAACAATGCTCTTGTTGTCATTGTCACCTGAGAGACTGGTGACAGCCAATTTTTGAACCATCGAATCCAGGTGCAGATAGTGGGAGGGGACTTATTTCGGCGATCACACCGGATTAAACACAAGGTAAATTGATTGCGGTCAAGGCCGCTGAGCGGGGCATGAATCTCGATCATGCTCGACCCCCCGATAGGAGCCAATTGCTTGAGATTCGCACTAAACACTGCGGAATCAGCAGTCAAGATAGGTCGTGTCGCCTCGTTTGCAGTAAGAAAATTTATCCACTTCGTAAATGAGCGTAGTTGATTAGTGGGGGGAAGCGAAAGGTTCCGGACAGAGAAACAAAACAATAACTCATCATTTTAAATTGGAAAAGTCTCCCGCGCGGATTCGAACCGCAGAGTACATGACTTCCTGTCATGTGATCTAGCACTGGACTAGAGACTCTCGGGATTCTTCCGCGCCGAAGCTTAGGTTTCCGTCTGAGAGTTTACTGTCTCTTACATAGTATACAACGCCCCTGGTGTTTCTTTTCTCACCACCAAACTAGCTTAGCTAGTATCCTCATGCTTTGCGAAAGCATTGAAGTGTACTCGCAAATAACCTTTTTTCTTCTAGAATTCATTACGCTGCGTGAGGTCCGTTGGTGCACGTGACCTCACCAGCTGGATGGCCGAGGGGTTAAAATGCAAATGCTACATCAATCCACCTCCCCACCGTTCGGCGCAAGCACCCATTCCAAGCAAATGCAGATCATTTCCACCGTCAAGCAGGCCCCAAGCTTGTTGAACAAGAAGCAACTGTGCCATTATAGCACTGTCTCTCCGGAGACTTGATTCTGAAATCCTGTTTCGCTTATATCGACGGAAGCTTAACCGCAACACGAAGCAAGGATCGATGTAATTGATAAATATGACTTCTAGTCATCGTGATCGTCCCAGACACCTTACGAGTTCGTTTCCAGATGGAATTTTGACATTGCATGACAGTCCTTCTGGAATTTTAGTCTAGCTGCCCCTGAGACTAGAATCGAGATCATCGCTCTGACCAAACGGACTTCATCCTGCTGGCCTATCATCAGCGATCCAGCGATCGATACCATGACCTGAGAATACCTAGCAAACAACAAGAGCTTTCTCGGTTACTTACCTCAAACCGAGGCACGCTATTTGCTTTTCGAGTCTACTTCATGATAGATCGGCAATGCGAACATGAAATGTGCTCCTGATAAGCGTATCCTGCTCTCATAGAGCCCGTCCGGGCTTATGTATCCCTCCAACACGAACGACGGCTGCTCACAAGCACTATAAGATCAATTCCGCAGGTATCCTCTTGCTGGCTCTCATAATATCCAAGGTCATCAGAGCCTCCTGTTCCCTGTTTTGAATTACGATCTCCGGGCAGCCCCTAGCGGGCTCCAGTGCCATATGCTCAGCAGCAGTGGGTCCCGATCGGCTCCACTTACGAACTCCCGAACGAGCTGCCGTACATGTCGATCTGTACTCTGAGTCCCTCCACAACAAGGGAATTTGCCAAATCAGGGAACGTATCAGATAGCACTCCGCTACCCGCGCCATGGCACGGACACTGGTATCTGCGGATATTTATCCAAGCGATCCAGTCGTTGCTCGAATGGACCGCGTGTGATGCCGCTGATCCACCAAGATGCTTCCCTGAATTTCCACACGGGGCTCCAACGAAGAGAAACCTGCAAATCCGGGGCTGGTATAAAGCACCGCTGATGTCTGTCCCGGCTTCTGGAATGAAACAGACGCTTATCGCAGTCCTGTGCCTCGCCCTCACCATGGTTCTGCTCACCTGCCGGTCTTTAACCTCGGCTGCCGTTGCAGCTACTCTTTTGGGTGCTTCGGAAGTAAATGCGGGGAACTGCTCGGTAGCCGGCATCGCCCAACCCTCGATTCCTGGTGGGCAGCTGTTACATTTGACTGCTATTCCAGTCACCGGCTACCATGATGGCAAAACGACATTGAGCTTCTGCAATGTGACTGTCACATACACCCATCCCGGAAAGAATGACGCTATCCACACTACTATCTGGCTTCCCCTCTCAAGCTGGAACGGTCGGCTTCAGGGCTCTGGGGGTGGCGGCTATGCAATGCGTCAAGACGACTCGGTGCTAGCAGAAGCGGTTGGCCTCAACTATGCAGTTGTAGCCACGGATGGTGGCCACGACCTCGTATCACAGAACTCAGCCGCCTGGTCACTTGATACATCTGGCCATGTTAATATGGCTCTTCTCGACGACTTCGCTTACGTTGCATTAAATGACGCAGCCGTCATAGGCAAACAAATCAGCCACAGCTTCTATGGCTATGGGCCAAACCGCTCGTATTGGAACGGTTGCTCTACCGGCGGACGACAAGGACTCATGCTTGCGCAGCGGTATCCCACGGCATACAATGGAATTATGGCTGCCGCCCCTGCCATTAATTGGCCCACTTTCCTTGTAGCGGAGTACTGGCCGCAGTTTGTCATGAACCAGCTTCAGACACACCCGCCGACGTGCGTGACCGACGCCATCACTGCCGCCGCCGTCAGCGCCTGCGACTCCCTCGACGGTGTCACTGACGGTGTGATCTCTGCTCCCAACCTCTGCAACTTTGACCCTCTCACCTTGGTCAACCAGACCGTCGCATGCAATCATGGCAGCGTGAAAGTTACTAAGCCCGCGGCCCTAGCTGTCAAGCTGATTTGGGCAGGAATGCGCTCTTCCAATGGCACTTTCCAGTGGTATGGTCTCGAGCGAGGTGCTCCTCTCTCCGTGGGTGGTGGCAGCCTCGCCGCCACCACCTGCAGCTCCCCAACCAACTGCACGGGATCTCCCTTCGCCATCTCTTCCGACTGGATCCGCCGCTATGTCCTCCAGGATCCTGCCTTTGACCTCTCCACCCTCGACCATGCGGATCTGGATGCCATCCTCTCCCGCTCCATTGCAGAATACAACCCGATCATCGGGACCAACGACCCGGATCTCTCTGCCTTCAAGTCAGCCGGTGGGAAAATGATCACGTGGCATGGTCTAGCCGACCCGGTGATCTTTCCCAAGGGAACCGAGCACTATTACCGTCAGGTGCAGGAGCGTGACCCTGCGGTGCGGGACTTCTATCGCTTCTTCCCTGCCGCGGGCGTGCATCACTGCTCTGGGGGAGATGGTCCCGTGCCGGTGGACCCATTGTCTCAGGTTGTCGAGTGGGTGGAAGGTGGCGTAGCTCCGGAGACCCTATCTGCGCAGGCAGCGGATGGGCGGACAAGATCGCTGTGTCCTTGGCCGCTTGTTTCGATGTACCAGGGTGGGGATGTTATGGACGCGAGATCGTATACATGCGAGCACCCGCAGAGGAACTGGTTTTGAAATATGCATGACGACCAACCCCTGGTCCGAGCATCTACTTAAATCATGCATAAGTTTATCAAATATAACTCGACTGAGCATTTGCCGTCCAGAGGAATAAAAGGTGCAGCCATTCAAAATGCTGCAGTCGCCTGCCCAGTGGCAACCCAGTGGTACGGTAATTCATCAAACCGAGGGGGCGGTTGTTTCCCTCCCTGATCCATGGCTCGGCAATCAGCCGAGTCCCTGACAAGCTTCTGTGCTCGGACCTCTTTCCCTGTAAAAGATAAGATCTGGACAGGGGTGTAAGCAGGAAACCAACCCAGTGATCCACTACTGCCATTCGGAAGACCAAACAAAGGTCTTGAACAATGACCAAGTCTGACTCCACGATTTGATTCGGCGCTGGCGTAGGAGAGTCACAATGGCACCTGCAGACCGTGCCTAGCGCCACCCACCCACCCTTTCATGGGTAGACTCCTCAGAAATGAAGAATAGTTGCAGATAAGATTCATATCTACATGAAAAGTTGCCTAGAGACTCTTAATCTAAACAGGACTCCAACCTCTATCCCATCTCATGCGGACCCTCGTTGCGATATGCACCAAGCTCGACAGGGGGGTAAGCCAGCGACCGACCGGCTGGCCTTCCACCACCACTAGTAGTAGTACAAGTAGCCTCATAACCCGCCCTGCTCTGACCCTGCATCGAATCAGGCCAATCCTTGCCGCCAACAGCACTACCCACGTCAGGAAAAGAAGCCTGACGACGATGACGACGAGTGGAGCACCACAACGTAATCAGGGCGGTCGCGCCCACACTAACCACGCCGCAGGCGACGCCAATCCCGACTCTGGCCCCGGTGGACAGTGCCGCAGGAGTACAGTTCTCACAGGATGAAGTTCCAGTAGTAGTGGTATTTGTCGTCAGCGTGGAAGCGGCAGCAGAAGCAACCGGGAGCGCCGTCCAAACCCCCGACCAACTATCCTCCCAACTGTTGTCCGACCCAACGACAGTAGTATCCTCGGGCTGGATGACAGTAGTCGACGGAGTCTGCAGATTTGGACCGGGCGCCTGCGCCAGGAACCAGTTGCCCGTGCCACTGCCACTATCGCCCCAGTTGACGCCGACGAAGGCAGCCTGCAGAAAGGCGCGGCCGAGGGCGTAGACGGCCCCGGCGGCGGTAGTGCCCCGGCAGGGGAAGTAGGGGGTTGGCTGGGTGACCAAGGGTGGGGTCAGGGTGAGGTTAAGCACGGCGAAGGGGATCTTGATGGTGATGTTGGCGCGGTTAGAGTTATCCTTAGCGAAGGTGAAGGCTAGGTAGCTAGGGGAAGTGGTGATTTGGGAGTAGGCGGGGCTGGAGGTGTTCCAGATGTAGAGGCCGTGGGTGCTCTGATAGGTGACGGGGAGGTGGGCGGCGATGGCGTCGCAGGTGCTTTGAGGGAGGTAGATGTAGGGGTCCCCGGGGCTGGAGTATACGGTTATTCCGTTGGCGGTGATAGAGGAGTTGCCGGCGGCGAGAAGCCCTGTTGGGTTGTTGTTGTTGTTGTTGCTGCTGCTGCTGCTGCTGCTGCTGCTGCTGCTGCTGCTGCTGCGCGTTGAGGACGAGGAGGACAACCATGGTGAACCCCCGCGGATCACCCCGAGACTGATGTCGCGAAGCTTGATTGGGAACCCTCCATCATCGGAATATGGCTGCGACGAGACTTCCCCCAGCACACGAGATTGATCGTATCCGCCGAGCAGCAGGGATCCCGCGAGATTGTATGTGGGCGTGCCGATATGCATCCCGTACGAGTAGGAGGGGATGGCCTGGCCGGTCCCAGAGGTATAAAGGTAGCTGTCGAAGAAGGTACCATTTATGGTAGGCTGTCCCCGGTTTGCGAACTGCTGTTGTAGGCTGGGAGCCCCCAGAGACAGGACTCCCAGCTCCAGAGGGTAGTTAGTCCCATCCGGGTATATCTGGTATCCCTGGTCCACCACATTCAGACTGACGTTTGGGGCCACGACGCCCGAGCTATCAATTGAATCGAGCGCCCACTTGGCGGTGCCGTAGATGGGGTTATCGGTGGCAGCGCCAAAGTGCAGCGGTCCCCATGTTCCATCATTGATGGTCAGCCGGATAGCCGTGTCGTCATATGTGGTGGAGGTCAGTTTGTTGAAAACACCCGCCCGGTTAGCATAGCAGTAGGATGATAATGAAGTATTGGAGCAGATCGAGGAGAGGAGGATGTAGCTCTGCCAGGCTCCTCCAGGGTAGAGAGCAATTTCCTGCCGGTCGCTGCCAACTTTGACCTGGACAGCTTGCCAGGGACCATCTGGACCGTACGTCTTGCCCGTCCATGGCACGGTGAAAGGGGTCGTAGCATGGACAAAGATCGAAGAACTCCAGATGCTTACCAGAAGAACGACAGAGAGAACCATTAGAGCAAGATCGTTTGTTCAGAAAGAACGGATAGAAAGGAGTGACTCGCAAGAAGAGCCTGTACGATCTCACAGAAAAGTGGGCGACTGAGCATTTTGCTTATGGGGAAAGAGTGAGGGGAGTTAGGGTAAGGGGAGTAAAGAGCGAAGTCGAACCTGCGGCCCCCGTCCTTGTCATGTGTGAATGGTGAAGATAAGCGCTTCCACGCCACAAAAGCCGCACTGTGTTGACAAGGCTCTAAAATGCCGTGAGTTTGTAGCCATTCATCAACTGCATTTACGCGCCTCGCAGGAAGATCTATAATCGTAAAATCTTGCGATGGACAAAATAGTACTATAGATGAAACCCTAATAAATCTAACATGACGCTAGAACGCCGCAGCTTTTCCGAACCGGGGATGGATCAAAGAGACCCTGGAACTCGAGACCCTCCAATAGGTCGAGTTGCCGCCCAGCGCTGGTGAGCCCTGAAACCTTCCAATTTCAAGTTGTTGTTCCCTTTGCACCAAGGCTTTGACTTCGTATAAGGCAAGGCGTTCATCCTGAGTTCCGAACCACAACGCTGATGGAAGCAGCTCCGAAATGCAAGTCAAAACATTCAAAGCGGTCCGGACCGCCTTTGTGTGCTGCTTCATCTTCGTAATTCTGTGGCAGCTCTGCCTGAGTGATATCCACCCCTCGTTCCAGTTGACTCCCCTTGGTGCCTATACCTCAACTCTTGAGGTCGACTGGTCCCGATTTGCTTATACCCAGTATGCCACCAGCCGAGCCTATCTCTGCAACTCAGTGATGTTGTTTGAGACCCTGCATCGCCTAGGCAGTCGAGCGGATCGCCTGTTAATGTATCCATCGGACTTCTCCACCGATGACAACTCCAGGGTTGCGAAGTTGCTCCGCAAAGCCCGCGATGAGTATGGGGTCAAGCTGGTCCCAGTTGAGCTACAGCACCGAAAGGGCGTTTCCGACAGTAAGCCAACGAGCCCACTTATGACCTTTCCAACAGCTGACAGAAAGCGCGCCCCAGAGACATGGGCAGACAGCTACACCAAGCTTCTCGCTTTTAATCAAACCCAGTACGATCGCGTACTGAGCCTGGACTCCGACTCGACTCTTCTCCAGGTAAGCTTGGGTGATCTATTTATACCGGAACCCCCAGATTATGGCTGGGGAGGGAGCGCTCACAATAGCCCCACAGTCCCTGGACGAACTCTTCCTGCTCCCACCATCACCCGTAGTCCTCCCCCGAGCATACTGGCTCAGCCCCGCGAGCCGGACGATGAGCACCCTAATCGCATTGATCGAGCCCTCTGCGTCCGAGTTCCACCGCATCCAACAAGCGATCGCCAACGCCGGGCCGACCGAATTCGACATGGAGATCGTCAACCAGCTGTACCAGGGCCGCGCGGGAAACATCCCCCACCGGCCTTACTACCTCCTGACCGGCGAATTTCGCGCCACAGACCATATCGCCTATCTCGGCGATCCGCAGGAATCCTGGGACCCGGTCGAGGTCTTCAATCAGACAAAGTTCCTGCATTTCTCTGACTGGCCGCTCCCAAAGGTGAGTAAGCTGAATACCAGGGTATATAGAAAGCAACTCACGGGAGGTTTTCCTGCATATAGCCTTGGTTCCGGGCCAATACAAGTATCATCGAGGCGAATCAGCCAAGGTGTGATCTGAGCCCTCAGACGGGCTACTTTGACGACTGTCGCGCGCGAGATATCTGGCGCGGCATCTATGATGATTTTGCCTCGAGACGACAGGTATGACTCTTCCCTCAGTCTATCGCTTGTGTTGGATTGGTGTTGTTTTTGACTCTATGAATAGGCGGTATGTAACATGGCGGTCAAAGATGTATACATAGTATGATGATGTATTTCCATCCCCTCTTGTTCTTTGGTATCATGCTCTTCTCTTTCGTTGAAGGGGTTTATTTTCAGTGTGCCTGGTTAGCATGCTATGTAGTTTTATTGGGAGGTCCTCAGGACAGGATCGTTTTTATGGAGGTCTGATGCGTATAAGTCTTTTCAGCTCGAGATCATGGATAGATTAGATCTGGTTTTGCTAGGTAGTGTCATACTTTTTTAGTTTAACCTTTCAGTTTTTATCATTACTATATTTTGACATGATATCTACAAGGTACGTGGTAAACCTTATATCTTTAGGAGCAGAGGCCGGGAAGATTTGACTGCGTAGATCTGTACGTGGACCTGGAACAGACGGTATCAATCCTATGAAGCACGAGGTACGAATCAAGGTTGGGGTCTGGGTAGTCAGGAGGGCAGCTCACTGTTTCACCTATCATTCGGTGTTCTAGATTATTGCTTCCGGGGAAGTAGGGGAAAGCGCTGCAGAAGGATGTCTCGTACTGCAAACGGCAGAGGAAAGAGTCGGATCGCAATTATTATTTTCATTTGGAGTGTGTTGAGGCAATTATGTTGAATGGGGACAGGTATTTCGGACGGGCGCGGACCAGACCAAAAAGCAAAAGAGAAATCTGAGTGCATCATCCGTGAATCGAACACGGGCCTCATCGATGGCAACGATGAATTCTACCACTAGACCAATGATGCTTCTTGATGTCAATATCACACAGATAATATAATACAGAGGAAAGATAATTCTGTAGTGTCAAACCTGCCGCTCATCCATCATCCACATCAGGTGGCAAGTATACTTCACTGGTTCCGTTATGAGAAACATTTTTTGTCCGCGACTTCACTATTTGAGCAACTACCCACCTTCAGACTAGCCGGTCGCGCTGTTACAGTGATTATTATGAATACGACTTGCATAAGCCGCAACGACACTGGATGCTATGAAGGAAAAATAAGAAGAAAAGGGCCGAATGCACTGTAACGTTACTAGCAACCTAGCCATGGCAAAAGGCGTACAGGCACTTGACTGCAGCGGAGTGAAATCTCATCACGTCAGGCAAGACCGCAATTCCAGCCACCTTCCCGGCAGGTACGCGGGGGTCTCCCTTGGATTGTTAAATAAGGTCATCGTGAACGTGCCTTCGTTTCGTATCAATTGCTTCTTCCAACTTTGGTCACAGTCATGAAGGTGAGTAAAAGTAAGCTGTGACAAGTCTCAACTTTGCTAACATCTCTGGCTTCTTTCCTTTATCGTAGGCCTCGTTCATGCCTTTGGCATTGCTCGCAATCCCTATCCTCCGACCGGGGGTGGCACAAAGCGTCTGACTTTCAACGAGACCGTCGTGCGAAAGGCGAGTTCGCCATCGCAGATATCGGTGAAAGATGGCAGTCTTAAGATCACCAACATTGTTACCAGGCAAACACAGACCCTCGTTGCAGCCGACCACGTCCCTGCGGGGGTATATAGCTACCAAGTCAAGCCCGACCTCTCGGCAGTCCTCTGGGAGACCAACCATACGAAGAGATACCGACGTTCTTCTTTAGCAGATTATTACATCCAAGATATCCGGTCATTGCAGCTTAGCCCTCTCTTTCCAGACCAGGACGTTGATATTCAATGCTCAATGGAGCCCGGTGGGCAACACGATTGCATTCGTCCGTGAAAACAATCTGTTCACCTGGATTGACGGGGTCATCACAGTGATCATCTCGGATGGTGGGCCTGATAACTTCCATGGTGTGCCAGACTGGGCTTACGAGGAGGAAATCCTGGGGGATCGGTTCGCATTGTTTTTCTCTCCCGATGGGGAGTATCTCGCCTTCCTGAGTTTCAATGAGACGGGAGTGCCGAACTACATGGTGCCATACTAACTGGATAATCCGGCGATTGCGCCACCGTATCCAGCAGAGATGCCGATTCGACATTCGAAAGCATCGCAAACCAATCCCACGGTGCAACTGAACCTTCTCCGCGTGGCTGAGAGCCACGCTCTGACCGTCACAGTCGATCTCTTTCGAGTTGGATAATTTGATCATTGGTCAAGTCTCCTGACTCACTGATACTCACACCACGCTAGCCGTCAAGACATTCAACCGTGTTCAGGATTGTCAGGCAGTAGTGGCGATTAATACGGCTTCGGGGATGACGGGATCATCAACAAGCGCGACGGCACCGATAGATGGATAGACAACACTCTTTCGATAAAATATGTCGGAGCCATCGACAACACCTCCTCTCTATACTACCTTGACAACTCTGACCGGTCAATTGACTCAACCAGCTATTGATCCTAGAAGGAATGGATAGGACCAGTCCGCTGCAAGCTGCAAGCTACTCAGAAACCAGTAAATCAAGGATAAAAGACTTGACCGGGTTGACACAACCCCCTAAGCAATACTAGTACCCTTATTACAAAAGTTCTAGTGTGATATAGTCATAGTACCGTACAACATAGATCTTGCCGTCCTTGACGCGAAAGGCGGACACATTGCCATCGCCGTTGAACCACTGTCCCGAGGTTGTCAGTGCGTTGGTTAGCGGAAACCGAGACCGGGGAGAGAGCGGAAAGTTTATGAAGTACATACTTTCAAGCATCCAAGATCACTTTGCATGGTGAACGCACTACTCGTCGCTGTGGCCGCCCCTCCACGGTAACGGGTGGGGTGCCGCGGCGACGAATAGCGGGGAATAAGATCCGCCCCGCCCCCGGTTCCTGAGCCTTAGCCGCGTATCCAGGGAAACCCATCCCAAGGCGTCCTTGCTCGATATCACAATATTCTGGCGCTTCATTCGCCTCGACTGGGATTTTTGGAATGCACGCCAGCAAGGTCAGTCATCTTGGTAGTCTCCGTGGTTCAAGGTCATCATTAACTGCAGGACAGGAATTCCTCCATTGATATTAGAAATCGACTCATTGTAGTCTAGGTAGTGCGGAAGGATGACAAGAACATCTCGGTTGAAAGAAAGGCAAGCTTTCATAAATCCACAACTCCTCACAGATAGAGACCCAGAGATAATCAAGCCCACGTGCATCCTCTTCGACGCGTACCATACAACACATCTGGAGTCCTGCAGCCCTGAAAGTGGATTTTCGTGATATTTTTGACATCTCGACTGACGAGAGGGTCTGATTGGGTGGCTTCAGGTGAACCCCTGTCAACACGTACCGAGTAACACGTCCAGCCTTAAAGGTGGATTATCGTGATTGGTTTGACATTTCGACGAAGGTGACAGATCCGTCGATGCGAGGAGGATCTTGCTATTTAGGCTCAGTACCCAGGTGCTATGAGACTGTGGTGGGATATCAAACCAACGAGGCTGAGTTATCCGTGATTGACTTTGAAGCGCCTAGTCCGTCTCCGGAGGTATGCTTAGCCTTCAATTCTATTCTGATTAAGCCTTTCCGAGAGGATCTGCTGGTGAACAGCAGCTCTTGATTAGTGTTAATGCGCTCAACGTCCATCACCAGTGTTTAAGGTGCGAACATCCGCCCGACTATGCTGTTGAAGTGACCGCCGCCTTACCTTCCTAGAGCCCATTGAGGCTTCCTTACAAATGGTGGTTGCAAGACGACACCTTCGACCATGATGGAGAACTTCACCTTCATCCCTTTCTCGATCGGATCGCGTGTCTGCATCGGCCGGAAGCACGTCACCGCTGTCTTCTCCCCTCCCTGCTCTGTGGCGTTTGTCGCTCGTTTTTCTCCCCCGACATTTCTGACATTTTACACAAGAGCTTTGTGTGGATGGGGATGCTTCGCTACGCTCTACAAACTAATACAATATGACGAGGACCCAGACCGACCCGACAGCTTGCCGCGAAAGATTCTTTGTCAAGAATACCGAATGCAGAATTCGGCTGAAGCGACGACAGCCTGGAAACTAGATCGCACGAAGGGAGCCGAGTATTCTGTTTTCTTTAGTCCTTAAGGGCCCAAGCCCTACACAAGGTATCGTACCTTCTCGTCTTAGGGTTCTTTACTAAGACAAGACGATGACAACACGTGTTTCGGGACGGAATATATCCCCCTCACTGCGATCATGACCAGAGTCATCATTCAAGTCCGTAAGAGTATTGTCGAATGGATGATACAGAAATGGCTTTCACTGATCCAAATCCATCAAGGGACCTGTGAGATATGACCTGTCCGTAACAATAGAATGAAGTTTGTAAGGGAGAGTAGTAGTCATATCGTCCGGAACGGGCAATCCTGTAGCCTTTTAGTAGTAGTTAAGTTAGCGGCTCTAGTCGCGATGCTAAGCCCCAATAGTTCGATTTGAGGCTAACAAATGACTCACACAGCCAATGAGAATAAAATCAGAGCCGCGCTAGTCATTGGATTTATAAGCGAGGAGCCGTTGCACCAATCATGTTTGTCACGATACAAGGCGCAGCTTAGAGCGACTCCATGCTGCCTGATGTGTTACCTGTTAGGGGCTGCGGTGCGGAGTATAAGTACGGTACAGAGTATTCAACCTACGTCCTGGTCACCATCATCTCTTTCCTATCCATTCATATATCCTCTCTCTCTCCGCTCCATCGTTTAGATCGACTAAGCGGAAATCCTCTTTTTTCTTTTTTTTTTACTTGAACAATAAAAAGAAGCCGAGCAAGATGCCCGACCATACCACCACCACGGACAACACAACCGAGATCCTCCTCACCTCCCTCCCCACCAAAACCGTCACTTTCCAGCCAACCCGCGCCACCATCGTCCGCGAAATCCCCGTTACGATCCACGTAAGTCTCGTCTCATCCCTTGTGTCCAACTATGATTCATATAAACTAACGGGGAGGCGGGGGAAAAAAGCCCGGCCCCAACACCCTAACGATCCACGGCCTCGACCCCCTCACGGATTTCGATTCGATCCGCATCGAGGGCTCGGGTCCCGCCTGCGTAACGGATTTCCAGACAGAGATTGTCAAGTCGCGGCTTTATGCTCTGGAGGCGAACGAAGCAGAACAAGATGAAAGTAGTAGTGATTCGTCGTCATCCGAGGATGACGAGGCAGGCGACGAACCCGAGGAGCTTCGACTCGTGAGGGCGGAGCTGCGCACGGCGAAGGAGAAGGCGGCATTGGCGGGGATCCGGCGGGATGTCGCGGGCAGTTTGATAGATTTCTTGCAGGAGCAGAAGAGGGGGTCGGTTTTTCCGACGGGTGGAGCCGGGTTTGGGAGACCGCAGCCGCAGCCGCAGCAACCGGTTGAAGTGTGGAAGGTCGGAGAGTTTATGGATCTGTTTAATGCGCGGGGCAAGGAGGAAGGGGAGAGGCATTATCGTGCCGTTGTGGAGGTGGAGGAGGCAGAGGAAGAAGTGGCGAGGTTGAAGGGCAAGGTGCAGAAGGTGGAGAAGAGGGTTTTCAAGGAGAAGAGGAAGCAGGAGGCAGCCAGGGAGAAGGAGAGGCAGGCCCGCAAGAAAGAGAAGATGCAGAGAAAGGAGCGGAGGGATAGGCTCGAGAAGGAGCAGAAGTCGTTTCGGAAGAATAGGGTGGGAGAGGTGGTGGTTCATTTGGATGGCGAGGCCTCATTCGCTGACGGTGAAGGTGATGAGGGTGAGGGCAAGAAACAAGGCGACAACAGCGTCATGCTCCGGTTGAGTTATGTCGTCGCGGGACCCAGCTGGGTCCCACGGTATGATCTGAGTATCAACACGCCTGCCTCCTCGGCCAAGATGGTCTATCGCGCCGAGTTTCGTAATGCGTGCTCGGAGACCTGGCGCGATGCCCGCGTAACCCTGTCCACCTCGCAGGCCTCGTTTTCCGGGCTGGGAGAGCGCATTCCCTCGCTCCAGGTGTGGCAGCTGATAGTCCAAGCGGCCAACAACAATAAGAACCAGGAGCAGACCTCGTGGGAGGATATTCTGCGTAGCAAGCCTGAGCAACGCCATCTTATGCCAGTACAGACCCTCCAGAAGACGCTTTGCCAGCAGCAGACGCGGAACCCAGCGGTGTTTGGGCCCAATAATGTTGTTGCAGCGGCTGCGTCCAGACCCTCTGGTATGTATGCTGCACCAGCTGCTCCTCCGCAACCAATTCAGGACGGGTTGTTCGGACAAGCAGCGGCCCCTCCACCACCACCCCCGCCCCCGCAGTCTGGGGGGGCTCTATTTGGTGGCCTACCACCAACCACCACAAGCGGTCCTGCATTTGGCGCACCAGCCAACCCACCGCCAACCGGCACCAGTGGTCCTCAACCTGGCGGATTTGGACGATCTACCATGACTGGAGGGCTGTTTGGAAATGTTTCCAGGCCTTCGCAAGCTCAGCCCACGGCGCTGATGGGTACAGCGACAACATCCATGCAACCATTCGCTCAATCCGGGGCTCCAGACGAGGTTAATAATCTCACTGAAGAACCCAAGCCCTCCTTTTCATCCCCACCAAAAACCATCCCAGACCTGGAGCATCAAGAATCCTTCCAGCAAGATTACGGCCTCACAACCACATACGACCTGCCCGGTCATCGCACCGTGATCCCATCCCTCGTGGCTCGACGCCACCTCCTCGCCGACCTCCACCTCGACTCCGTCACCCTATCTTACACCATCGTCCCCAAGCAACGCGCCGCCGCCTTCCTACAGGCCAAAATCCAGAACTCGTCCTCATCCGTGAGTCTTCTTCGCGGGAAAGTCGGCATCACCATTGACGGGACCTTCCTGGGCACCGCGGACCTGCCGAGCTGCGGGCCGAAGAAATCGTTCACCTTGCCGCTGGGCGTGGACCCCCTGATCCAGGTCACGTACGGGCGGCCGACGGTGCGGCGCGCGACAGGCAGTGGGGGTCTGTTCTCCCAGAAGGAAGAGGCGGCGGTGTTCCGCCGGACGTGTCGGGTTAGGAACACGCGGAGCAACGCCGTCGAGGTGGCGGTTATCGATCAGGTGCCCGTCAGCGACGATGAGCGGTTGAAGGTGCAGATCCTGGAGCCCAAGGGGCTGGTTCGGGAAGGAGACGATGTGCCAATGAAGGAGGGGACCGCGCATTTGGGAAAGGCCGGGGAGGTCAAGTGGGTGGTCAAGTTGGCGCCTGGGAAGGAGGTGAAGTTGGTGTTAGAGTATGAGGCCAGGGTGCCGGCAGGGAGTGAGGTTAGTGAAGTGTAAATGAGTTTTCATCTCACTGTGAGTGGAGATAGTCTGCCGCGAATTGCTTCATCGGCTCGGTTCATGCTCAGTCTGTTTTATAGTTAGTTATCACCTGTCACATAGCATCAACCAGAACAAAGAATCACAAACCAAGTGACAGCCCAAAACCAGGGTCTCCTAAACCACGCCAGCCCCTCTAAACCAGTTGATATTCCAATCCACACCCACAAAAGTAAATCAAATCACCACTCCCAACTCCCCGGCATCTTCCTCTTCCCCTCCTCCTCCTCCTCCTTCCCGTCTTGGTCTTTCTTCTTCGAAGACCCCTCCTCAGCAGCCTCCCCCCATCTCTCGCGCCAAACGGCCAGCTCCTCCCGCCAGAGATCCCTCACGCAGGGGTCACACGAGCTGCCACAGCACTCGCCCAGCCCCGGCGGCGGCGGGGGGTCGTTGTATTCGCGCTCCGCCGCGCGGAGGAGCTGCTTGGCGCGCGTTCCCGAGAGATGTTTGCGGGCGCGGACGACCGTCGGTGTTTGCTCGGGTGTGTAGGCGGCTTGAGGGGACATTCTTGTGGCTTCCTCTGTCCCAGATAGAAAGTCGAGAGGGAGAGTTACAGGTGTTTGGGACTCAGTTCAGTAGATTTTCTAGATTGGTACAGATATATGTCCGTGTACATTGTTGGATAGGAATTTTACCGATCTGGAGGGACTACGTAGGGAATAGTCGGAAGGCCCGGTCGGGTGGGAACGGGGTGGGTTTGCCGGGTGAAGGTCTTGTACTTGGGATTGTAGTTCATGAGGAGTCAAATGACGATGCATACGATAGAAGTTCGAATTATTTGCTGAGGATCTGAGTAGCAAGATGCGATCTGTTGACATACGATTGAAGGACTGTAGAAGGTGCAAAGTGTATGAGTCTGTGGACATTCTCCGACTGGGATCTGAAGCGTTCGTTATCTTTCCGATTCGTAGCCGCCGCCATACCTTCTCTACATGGACGTGACCCGAGGTCCAACAATCACCCGCTGGGCCGGCCAAATCGGTGCCTGAGGATATCAATGTAACTCCGAGACAGTATCAATACCAGACTTCCATTCCCCCTTACGCACGAAATACACGGAACACGCACTTCTCCCCAGCAACCTGAACTTCCGACCCTCCATCCGCTGCCTCCTCCATGATGCGACGAAATCAACACAGGTATCATCCATCCTCTGGACCCATAATGGATCGTCATGCGCATGTTTCATAACCATCGCCGCGTCCTCTCTCTCTCTCCTCTTTACCCATCCTTTCCTCAACAGGTGGCAATCACAAGTACAGTAGCTACACATTCACATAATCAAACTCCTGCCCAGCTATACGAGACGGAAGAACCCGGCTGGAAGAGCTTCCTCAATCCCTGTCTGCGGCGGCTGCATGCTTAAATTGAAGGGCCAGTTTGTTCACTGGGTGACAGCAGTTCAGATCCCAGCCGGGCAGACAGACGCAAAAGCTCCCCTCCCCCTGCTCGGTTACGTAAGGACGCAGGGCGGCTGAGATCATATCTCGATCACCGCCAACCGCTTTTCACTAGTGCTAACTTAGGCAAGTGCAGTAAGCATGGGTAAGAATGTGAAAATGTTAGAGACAGGGGGAGGGAGGGAGCAATGGTGAGAAAATTGGGAGAGAGACTCCATCTTATTCTCCCCATTACGAGACAAGACTGCGAGGTATAAATATGAGAGCGTATCTCTCTTTCCTGGAGATGGAGTGCCGAAGGATGGGGGAGGGAACGGGGGCTAACTACCCCGAGGTGGTGGGCGAAACCCGCTATCCACGACTGAAGTCGCTGCTGCGTCAAATTGACCAGACGCAAAACAAAAAAAACAAAAACAAAAAACAGGGCGTGGCTACTGCTGGCACTAGCGCTGACCGTCATGGGATTTACCTCTCAATTGTTTTGTATTTTATTTCTTTGGTCGGGAGGGGAAGAAACAGCTGGGAGGATTGTGACGTTTTTCTTCCCGAGGATTTAATTTCTTTGGCTAGGGTTAGGGGGGGGAGCAATGGTGGGAAGCGGGAGTGCAGACGAGCTGACTTCTTCCACACCAAATGTGGCCAGTTTCTCTGATCTATCCAAAAGCTATATAAATCCACATCACCTCCCTCAAGCCAGCATTGGGGGCAACAAACAATGAGAGAAATGGATGCAGTGACATTCCTTTTTTCTCTCTTCTGGTTCTGCTGAAAGGTTGGCGTCGATTTCATCACGGTGGGTGGTGCCCCCAGCTTCGAGCTAGCTCTTCATGCAGCTTAGCTTTTTGTTCCGGCGTCCACGGGATGAGTCGGGCTGGCCTAAAACAGCAGGTTCCCAATCAGACAAGTCGGTGAGGCGAGGCAATTCCCTCCGAATTTCAGCTCACGACTGCAGCAAGCAGCGACAACTCGAGTGGGAAGCCACCCAGGTGCAAACAAACCTGCTTGCGTCGCCAGTGGGAATTCTGTTTCTGGGACAGAACCTCCGGCGCTGGTGGAGCCGCATGCCCGATTCGGCCCGGTCTATTGAGACCGAGCAGGCGGCTAGCCTGCCATTGGCTACGGATGCACCGCTAAGTGGGTCATGTACCACTTTATCGGACCCATTTGGTTGCTGGGATCCACTTTTTTGGAACCTCCTTGGCTTTTTCACTCTCTCTCTCACTCTGCTGCTCTCGTTACTGTGATCCCTCTTCCCTCACGGTCAGCTTCAGCACGACCATATTCTGTGCATACCGTAGGCCAGATTCTCCCTACATCCAATTGCTCTGCCCTCAGGGCCAGGAAACTGAAAGGTGGAAGGGCAAGCCCATTTTATATGTAAGGAAGAATGAAGGGAGCTCGGGGTGGGAATGCTCCCTCCCTCCCCATCCTTTTTTCTCTCCACCACCCCCTCTCACCCCTCCCCCCCCCTTGGTCAATCTTTCCCCGGTCACCCTGGTTACAAGTAATCTTACTGTAAAGCCAATTGCTTCATATCGGCATACGGTGGAAAGCACAGGACCTGGTCATGGGCAAGGAGTGGGTGCGCAATGGCAGCATCGCCGCAATGCGACTCGTGGATAGTACGGCCAGCGGACCTGCGCGGCCGGGCAGAGACCCTGAACAATTGGCTGTACCGGCAGCATTGCGCGCTTGGCCCCATCCCGAACGAACCCGAACTGTGTACGGAGTAAAGGCAGTGGTAATGGCAGTGTATGATACCAGTCAAGTAAGATAGCGGACAATCAATTACTGGAAGCACACACGCGCCAGGCCCCGGGTAGGGCTTTTTCTCTTCCCAACAAGCGCACTAACGGAAGCCGACTGGGGGGCTGGTGGGCTCGAAAGGGTAAAAAACGCGAAAATTTAGCGGGAAAGTATTTATGGCCCGGAAAGGTCACTGTTGTCACATTTCCTCCAGGTTTTCCTCCCAGAAAAGTTCTTCCTCTTCCTCTTTTCTCCTCTTCTTCTTTCTTCTCTCCTTCCTTCCTTCCCATCCCATCTTCTCGAGAAAAAAACAAGTCTCTTTCTCAAGACCACCCACCCCATCACAATGGCCTCTTCCCGTGTCTTCGCCAGCCGTCTGGCTTCCACCATGGCTGCCACCTCCAAGGTCGCCCGCCCTGCCGCTCGCGTTCAGCTCAACGCTGTCGCCCCCAAGCGCACCTTCACCACCCAGAAGAAGATCAACATGACCCCCTTCCAGACCGTCAAGCGTCAGTCTCCTTCCGGCCTCCTCCAGGCCAGCGCCCGCCAGGCTTTCGCCGCCCAGGGCCGCCGTCAGTACTCCTCTGAGATCGCCGACGCCATGGTCCAGGTCTCCCAGAACCTGGGTATGGGTTCCGCTGCCATCGGTCTCGGTGGTGCCGGTATCGGTATCGGTCTCGTCTTCGGCTCCCTCCTCCTCGCCGTCTCCCGCAACCCTGCCCTCCGTGGTCAGCTCTTCTCCTACGCCATTCTGGGTTTCGCCTTCGTCGAGGCCATTGGTCTGTTCGACCTGATGGTTGCCATGATGTGCAAGTACGTCTAAATTTAACGCAACCACTTTTCTCCCACGACAATCGAGCCGCATATCATATCTCCTAGCGAAGCGTTTGCGGTGTCCGGCAAATCTTGGAAGGGATCGAATTTTTTTTGTGAGAAGATGAATACGGGAAGGGAACAGATGGGATGATGACGAAACCAATTTTCACAAAAAGACTCTCACAAAATCTACGAAGCTTTTTCTGGATCACTTGTACAACAATTCCACAAATGAAACAATCGGTTTAATGAGCGTGCTCGTCCGGTAAACCGGTTATCTTCTCTTTGTTCCATTCTATACCATTCTCTGTTTTTCATTCTCCCCCTCAAAAAAAATTGAGAACTACTGGGTCTTTTTCCACACAGACACTTCTCTTTCTTTATAGGAGGTTGATCTTTTTGTGGTGGTCTTTTTATATATCATGTACTACTCCCTATTTCCTTTATCCCCACCACGTCGTCGCCTACAACATGCAACCAATATACACTGTACATATAGAGTTAAAATGGCCACTCTAAACCCATCCTTCTGAGCCTGGAAAACTCGCTGTGTTGTCTTGGGGAGCCAAGTAGACGATCGATGGCGATGATGACGAGGGAGACGGACATCGTAGAATCACCGACAAACCCCCATATTCTGGGGTAGAAAAGGATGAGCTTGAGCTTGAGCTTGAATCTGGAGTGGTTCCAGCTCAGCACAAAACAGAGCTCTTGAGAATCCATATCGAATTGTAGTGATCAGAACCACTGACATGTCGTATACGGTATGACGGAATTTAGGGAAGGTCAGAGCTCTCTCCAGCCTCCCTCCCTCCCTCCTCCCCGTGGTGGGTGCGTGTGGAAGGGGACGGATTGATGCCAGCTGTCGAAAACGGATGAACCTCCCTTTCCCTGTTCTTCCGGGGAGAGGGGGCGGCCGATGGGTCTAGCTGTCTTGTCTTGTGTGCAAGCTAACTGGCACTGGCTCCTACGGAGATTGTTATCAATCACCATCAGATCTCAATCGATCTTCCAAAACACTCGATTGCAGTTTCCACTCTCTTAACTCTGTATGTAGTCTACCCACCCGTCTTTCTTCATCGAACTCTGTCCACTTATCCCAGGTTTTGCAATTGCTGTGTGCGCGTGTATCGGGGGGTGGGTGGTAGTGTAGGAGGATCCCTCGCCCACCAGTGCCAGCACTAGATTACCGTATGTACTGTAAGTCACTCCCTACCTAGGCACGCTCGATCTTCAAGCCCACAGTAACATGGATCAATTATGATACATCTATCCATCATTCTTCATTACTCTCTTCAATCGCCTAAAGGATATCCATGCTAATGCCTTCCAATATTGATGAATCTCAAAGGTTGTTGTCCCCTCGAAAAAAAAGTTTTTCTCTCATGCACTGATGCATGGATTATATGCATGCAGCCACCACAACCACAATCACAACCATTCTCTCTAGTGTAATTACAGCGGCGTCACGCCCAGAACAAGTTTTGAAAAGTGAACTCCGGTCCGATCAACGGACAAACTTCCCACTTAACCGCGGTAATACGCCGGTTTCCTTCTGCACGCCTGCATTTTACAGGACAGTAAGCTCCTTCGCCGGATGGGCAGGGATGTGAGAGGTTCTGTCCTTTTTCTCTAATCCTTGCTACAGGTTGTGGATAATAGGCTGAGATATACGGATACAGTAAGCCTATGTTATTGCAGGGGTGGTGAGTTCGTGAGGTGGAAGAGTCGGTTCGTGGGAACAGCACACGTCCCTGCTTGATGGAGGGAGAAGGAAAAGGAAGGGTTTTGATACGGACCATCAGTTCTAGCGGACGGGTAAATTGGTCCAGGTGTGATGAATCATTGACAGGAAACCATTTTGTGGTTGCTGATCCGTCCTGTCTGTTCTTCAATCGTGCCGAGTCCGGGTATTGATGGGTGGTTACCTGTATTGAGCGGTACAGGGGTGCTGTATGGTTGTGACGGATCAGATACGGGCAACGGTATTTGGGGCGGGTTGGGCTGCTGTGCGGAGAAGGTTTGCCGGGTGTTGATTGGGGAGGTTGCCTGAGAGATCGATGTTGACATTTTATCGAGATATAGCTTTGATAGTTGCAGTGAATAACACTTGGGTCTAAAGTAGCTGTAGAGTACAGCTTAAGTGAGAGACTTGAATTTATTTATAGTCAATACGATGTACTGTACTGTAATTCATATTTGGGGAGAGCTTGCTTTGTTCTCCAGGGAGGCTCAATCCATCCATGACAAGGTATATATCGTACAGCCGGATGTCTTTGCACCACAAAATGTCGAACACAACTCGCTCAATGGAAGATTCTTTATCTCGTCCGTCCTGCGGCACCTGCTTCCTGCTCTACACAAGAGCTATTAGAAACCCCAATATGCACAACTGATCAAAATAATCCCCTCTTGACCAGTTTGAGACACGACAGTTGTTGACATCACGTGGCTGTATAATGCCTGAGGCAGAACTAACTTGACTTCTTCCCCGCGGTCCACCTGTCGTCCGCCATCGTCCACACCTCCATCTATTGTCCGCCCGTGCCACGCCCTTTGACTTACTTATCCCAAAGACCCTCTGGCCCATTGGTTTCCCCTCTTCCCCGCGCATTAACGACTACTGTCCAAGCCTGTCCGCGCGGTTAACGCTACCAATGCTACCAATACTACGCCAGCAGTCCCGACTCCGTTTCCCAACACCCATCTTGAATTTCAATAAACATCGAACCTCGGTTGAGACCTGGGAACTGGAGAGAAGCAACATACTTTGACCGGTTGACCTAAATGTACCCGCCCGATTCCGAATTGCACGACACCTTGATAGCACCTCCCGCGACATCGCTATTCGCTCCCGAGAGCTTATGTCGGAACCGATACGAATGGGACACAATGGAAAGAATAGCGAGAGCACGGCATGCTTTCGGGGACACCGGTAGTTATGCTGCGGGAGGAATGCTACTTGCGGACGGAGATGCCATGCTGATATCCAACGTATGGTCTCTCGCGCGCCGACAAGCTTGGTCGTAGAGACACCACTGGCCCGATGCGTCTCATCGACTGCGTGGATGCACCCGTGAAGTATCCAGGACCGTAGTGAGGTGCTGCTGAGCGGATTGGCAAGGCACCTTAGCGTAGAGAGCAGTATCAGCCGGAAGGAGAGCAAAAGTGCCAACACTTGGAGTAGAAGTAGGACTTACCAGTACATTGACGGCAATGTAGAATCTGTAACCATGTAAATGTGTACAACACCTGGAGCTCCAGACTTTGCCCTGCTTTAACACCTGACGGCTATAACAGAATTGAATAGGCTCATCTAAGGTCATGCCCGAGTTATATACACACTTGACTATTCATGTCTCACTGCTGGCCAATAGCGCATTCAATTACGAACACAGACATCCGATCAAACAGGGGCCATATCCTGCAACTGATGGGTGGGTCTGGGGTTTGAGATTCGATCTTCAATGCTGCGAAGTCACATTTCAAGATTTCAATCAACCAAGACCTTTTTAAGTGATGTGAATACATGCCCTTGATTTTAGCCACTTGAAGGGAGTCAATTGAGTGCAGTTACCTTTTCCTGTAGATTGCCTATCGTGCATAATTCTCAAAAGCGAGCATAACCCAGAACACGTGACCGATGTACCGATTGGCTGCATAACTTGGGCTGTCACGGATGATCACCTTCCACCTTGTCTCGAACCTCAATGTTTGTCGAACACGTCCGACATCTCTGAAGAATGTGGCTCAAATGTCGGATCACAGCCATCTGAGCTCGGCGGAGAAAAAGCGCCTCCGCGATCGACGGGCACAGCAGAATTCTCGAAGTAAAAAGCTGCAGTATCTCAGTCGCCTCGAAGATCGCCTCGAACGGCTAGAGGAGCAAGTCGCTCACTGTCGGCAACACCACACGGACGATGGCGCCCAAGAGCGATCCCGAGAGATAGAGAGTCTCCGGAAACAGAATGCATCTCTTCTCGCGCGTCAACAGCAGCTGAAGACTCTCCTGCAATCCTGGGACATCGATGCGCTGACGTCTCCGGAAGCTCCCACGGGTCCGGCTCATACTCCCGAGGCGGCCGATGTCGAGAGTCTGCGTCCTCCACTACCATCGCCACCACCGCCGACAGCAGTCTCGCGCAGCTTGATAGACCCGTTGGAAGCGAGTAGAAGAATTCTTCCCATCCCTCCGATCGCTCCAATTCTGCCCCCGCTGCCCCCACTCGCAGCTACTGTTTATCCTACCCTCGAGTCAGCAAACTCACTAGAGCCGCTCTGGAAACGCATTCCACTGGCCAACGATGACCCATCAGCCCCGTACATGAACTGGGTGGCCTACCAGGAGCAGATCAGAGCATCCCCGGATTCTCCCTCCTCTCCGCTGGATCTCCTGTACGGCTCCAAGACCAACGTCCTGGCAGACCTAGTCTTCCGCACCACGAAGCGACGGCCGCTGCGCGACCCCGAGCGCCTGGCCTGTGGGTGGCTGGCCTACCACCTTCTCAAGTGGATGTACTCGCCCAGTCCCAGCCGATTCGCTCGGCTGCCGACCTTCATGCACCCGAATCTCGACCAGATCAATATTCCCCACCTTGGGTCGATCGACCTCATGATCTGGCCGCAAATTCGGTCCAATCTGATCCGTCGTTGGCACATCTACGAGGGTCAGCGTGACGATCTCTTTGGGTTCCTGGCCTGTTGTATCAAGGTCCGCTGGCCGTGGGGTGAGAGCATTCTCGAGCGCGACGATCAGGATCAACTCCGCATCCGACGCAGCTTCTACGAGACGTTCATGACTATCGAGGGATGGGGACTCACCCCTGACGTCATTCGAAGCTACCCCAGTATTTTGACAGGGGTTGACCTGCAGTCTATTGTGTATGAGGTCCTGTGATTGATGAACGAATGTTATTATGAAGTAGAGTCTATATTCTATGTGGGAGCAACGGAAGTCTATCAAAACATGTTAAAAGGGTCATTACATCGTCCTCGCGGCCACGGATCATCCATCCAAGTCAACCGGAAACCTCTCGCGGATCATCTTGCCGTATCGATTGAACAGCAACGGGACCGGCACAAACGCCAAGGCCAGGAACCCCAACAGCGAGTTACCCCATCCGATGCCCATGTTGCGGAACATGGTAGGACCCGCCAGAGGTAGCAAGGCGCCCATAAGCGATCTCGAGGCTGTCATGGTGGCGTTTGCGGAGGCCGCATAGGCCGGATATGCGTCGATGACATAGGTCTGGACGGGCATCCAGATGCCGAGCATGCCCACACCGAAGGGGATCATGCCGATAATGGGGACGATCCAGTGGACTTTCTGCGCATTCTCGGCCGACCAGCCGTACCAGAAGAAGGTGATGGGGATGATGCAGCTGAAGATGATCATCAGCGGCAGACGCATCTCGGGCTCGAACTTGCCGCCATTCTGCGCGGTCAGCTTGATGACCATGCGATCGTTGGTCAGTGAGACCGTCAACAGGCCGATGAAGAACCCGATGCCGATGCCGATGTACGCGAGGCCTGCGAGACCGGTGGAGAAGCCGTATCGCTCCTCGAAGACGGATGTCACGGTGGTGAAGAATAGATACAGCAGACTGTACACGAACGCAATGTAGACGGAAAGAAGGAGCACAATGGGCGATTTGCAGAACAGCACCATAGGCCGCTTCAGTCCCTGCACCAGAACCCGACGGGCCGAGGGCGGTGCTTGGTGCATACTGCCGGTTACATCGTAGACGCTGCGAAGGTCGACCCGATCCAGCTCCTTGGCCAGCCGCGCCGTCTTCCATCGGATCAAGAGGGGCGCATACGTCTCCTGGTTCAGGACCTCGATCCCGGCCGAGATGACCGCACCGCTGATAATCAAGAGGTAGAAGACCCAGCGCCAGCCGATCGTCTCGCCGACGAAGCCACCACAGATGGGGCCAATGATGGGCCCCACGAGAGGGCCCATGGCCCAAATGGCAGTGGCCCGACCGCGCAGCTCGGTTGGGAACAAGTCCGCGATGACCCCGGCGCCCAAAGTCACGCAGCCCGAGCCGCCGATGCCGGTGAAAAAGCGCGACACGATGAGGGTGGTCATATTCGGGGCCCGGGCACAGCCGATCTGCCAGACGACGAAGAACCAATTCGCGCCGCTGAGGACGACCCGACGGCCGTATATCTCACTGAGCGGGGCGAGTAGCAGAGGGCCGAACTGGAATGGTCAGTTTTTTGAGTGCGTCTCAGGGGACAAACTGACTCCTACATACCACAAACCCGAGCAGGAAGATGGTTACGCTGAAGGAGAGCAAGGTCTGGTTTGTGACCATGAACTCCTTGGCCACGAACTCGATGGCCGGGGAAAACATGCTCGACGCGAGCGGCGAGATGAAGGTGATGGAGCTGATGAGCGCCAACAAGGTCCACTTCTTGGAAGTGGGGAAGTTCTGGGGGTTGGCCGGGTCATCCTGACTATCCCACCCCACGAGCCCACGCGAGAGATCTGTCACGGGGAAGAGGGTCTTGAAGTCTTCGGTGGTCGATGAGGTATCGGGCTTTTCGTGCAGGCGCTGGAACTCTAGGTCGTCCTTCTTCATGGCTGCTGCTGAGCCGGGGGTTGGAAGTAGCTCAGCTGGCTGGGTAAAGAAAGCTGTATCACGGATGTGAAGCGGATTGCTCAAAGGGGTTTATCAGATGTGAATCAACAGACGGCAAAATCCGGAAGCTGTCGATTATCGTTTAAAGAAACCGTGGGTGCAACGGGGAAAGAAAAAAGCAGATAAATGGTATACAAGAACCCTGCAGGCAGGAGAGTATTTAACTCAGTTATAGGTTATTGCTTCCCCGTCGGGCCCTCGCCATGTTTAACGCTCAGCAGAGGTGCGCCGGCCCCAGTGCGATACGAACACTCCACCTCTGCCATTTAGCTGTCCAGATCCAAGAGCATGGCTGAGTTGAAAGTGGGTTCTGGGGGAATGTTTGGGCACTGCTAGTGCTGACCAGGGCCGCAGTAGCCGATTGGTTCTGACGGGCATTCCCTGCGCGATGATGGTGATAGTGGTGGTGGTGGTGGTGGTGATGACATGAGATAGCGGGGTCCTAAAGTTTTCCCTGCAGGGATTGTGGTATATTCAATCTGTCGGTATAATCCAACGTAGCTACGGAGTAGATACCTAACTACCAAGTATAGCGAACGGACACAGCCTCGGGATCCTGTGATGATCACGCTCTATGTTGGATGTAGTATTGGGTATCATGATTCCATGATGCGGGAATGGGAATTAGGGCAGAAGGCCGGCCATGGGAGAATGGCTCAGCTCGGCCCCATTCCGGGCAGAGAGCAAGTAAGCGGACGATCCTGCGCACCACTTGTATCTTTCTTATTCTTATTTCAAATCTGAGGTAAGTACGGAGTAGTCCAAACGAAGATGGCGATATTAGCCTTGATCGACTTTTTACCTGATTATTTCCCCTCGATGATACATCCAAGAAAAAGGTAAGTCAGGGGTTGTGTAGAATCATTTTGTTCTGGACTTTTTCCTTCCCCACCGAAGAGAAAGGAAATTCTTGCCGGTGGTGTGGCAGTCGAACAACAAGGAGGCTAAAAACACCGACAACAAACAAGAAAAAAAGCTTCAAGCGTCAAGCGTCAAGCCCCCACGCCTTCCGCTAAGGAACTTTGGGCTGAACGAGCAGGATTTGCTAGTGTACCGTCTATACAAGGCTGTGATCACACTAGAAGTTAGCAGTTGCTTTTGCGGGAATCTGACCCGGCAACGAACACCACACTCAAGATAAGTAAGCTGAGGGCGCGGCTCTCTTGCGGTCCACTCTGTTGTCTAACGTATGTGCTATGGACATGGGCCTAGTGTTTTGGGCGTCTAGCCTAAGCCACGTTGTTCGTTCATTGTCCCTAGCGTTGAGTTACTTCCTAGTGGAGTGGATCGTAGTGAGTGAGCGAGAAGCGAAGGAATTTTCAGCCTTGTTGTTATTTTTAATCCCCATGGCTTTCTGGTTGGTGGGTAGGTGATGACTTTTCGTCGATTTTACCCGAGCCAAGCATTGTGGGATGATTTTACTACCGTAGGTAGTGGCGTGCTGAATCGTCGATTGCATTATCGTACCTGGTGGTCGAGGTTCCTCTGGTGACTCTGTGGTGTTGTTGTTTCTGGTCGGGACGGAGATCCCGACCGACCGCTTTTCGTTCTATGGGGTCGAGTATGCTTATGCTTTAAGAGTTATGTGACCAGATCAACTACATAAATCACCTACGGCTCACTTCTCATGCTAATAGATATCCGATATACGACGGGTATTGACTCATTGAGGCGATAGTTAGATCAACAGTAGGGGTGTCTGGATCGGTCTCGAAAATAGCAAGTTTGTCGGCACCAATCTCCCCACCCAGCATACTTCCGCTCAGTTGACAGGCAGGGGGGGGTTTATCCGGGTCAGTATCAGGATTAGGTTTAAAGTACCAAGTACTCCGTACTTTCTCCCCTTATCTGGAAATCATGTCTTAATCGACCTGATAAAAACTCAATCCATAGTCAGTTACTTATTCAATTAGAGGAGATTAGGTGAGCAATACGCTGGCTGGTCTTGGATTTTGCCGGAATCTGGTGGAAGTGGTAGGGATGGTGGATTCGACTGAGGATATGACGTGGCACGGATGGTACTGTTCAGAGTACTAGGTAGTAGGTCTGAGGCTGAGGCTGATGCTCTTGCTGATGCTCTTGCTGATGCTCTTGCTGATGCTCTTGCTGATGCTCTTGCTGATGCTCTTGCTGATGCTCTTGCTGATGCTCTTGCTGATGCTCTTGGTAGTCAGTCTGCGAGGGCGCATCTCGGCTACTCTTTCCCGAGTTATGGTCGGGTAGGGTTTCGGGGTGGCCGAAAGTCACGGGAGGGGTTCGATAGTACCATACAGATTTCATGCATGAGATGATGCCTGGCTTGGGCCGATCGGAGCTCGCCTAGGTAGGGTAGATAAGTGGTCCATGTGCTAGTGGGTATAGCATAGACACGGAGCGGGGTGAGGTGAAAATACTCAGTGCAATGTACTTGCTACGAATAACCATGGGCCAGGCAGTCTTGGATAAGTGAATGGGATAGAAAACTAGAATCACCCCTCAAAGTAATCATCACCACTGACTACGACCCAGCGCCCAGCGAATTGATCATCATACCCGCTCGACCTCCTCGTATTGCCGCGGAATTAACCGCACGGGCAACGCCTTCTTCATCCAAAGCGATGTAGTCCGCTGATTGGCCCACCCTTCCCCTGCCGGCATCAACTCCGCATTGAAGTTCCAGAACAACTTACTCACGATCAACTGCAGCTCCGCATATGCGAGACTAAGCTTCCATTAGGACCTTCATCAGTTAAACGAATCGAAGCAGGCGGCACTTACTTCCTTCCCAGACAGTTCCTGGGCCCGTAAGAGAATGGATGAAACGCCCCTCGATCATCTTTCGCAAACCGTGCACCATCCTCGCCGTCCATCCATCGCTCCGGCCAGAATGTGTCCGGGTCGCTGAAATTGCGCGCTGATCGGTAGCATGCCCAGTGATGGAGACCAACGGAAGTCCCCGCGGGGACGAATTGACCGCAGACGAGTTGCCCCGGGGCCGGACTGACTCGAGGCAGTATGCCGGGCACGGGAGGATACATGCGAAGCGATTCCTCGAGCACAGCGTGGAGATATGGGAGCCGGGCGGCGCGGTGAACAGTGATGTCCCGCTCGTTGGAAAAAGCCGTACGAATCTCCTGCGTCACCCGCGACAATGCGCGTGGGGTGGTGAGGAGATAATACATCATGCCCGAGAGAACAGTGGCAGTGGTTTCACTGCCCGCGACAATGAGGGTTTGGCTCTGCGTGACCATTTCTTCGAAGCTCAGGCCCTCGGGGCCTATGGCCGAGCGAGAGCCTTTGAGCATGTAGTGGACTATTGGAGCCTTGTTAGCGTGAGGTAAGAGGAAAGAGTGCAGCTCACGCACCAAAGTCCTGCCGTTCAATCTTGTGTTCAATTCGACGAGACAGCTTGTCTTTTGCCAATTGATATATGTATACACGATCTTGCTGAAGGTGCCTCGGGGCCCAGAGGGAAGCGGCCCACAGGCTCCATAGAGACGGCAACAGATACTTGGCAGCGCGGAAGTAAACGTGTACTTCCAGCAGTCCGGTGATAGCGGCGAGGTAGCGAGAAAACACGCCCTTGTCTAGTAGATTGAACGAGTCCCCGAAGGCCAGGTCGCCGATGATGTCGAACGTTGTGAAATTGAACCATTGTACCATGTCCACCACACCACCTCCCGTCTGATTAGCGCGGTGACGGAGTTGACGGATGAGAAGGTCGACATAGTGTTGAAGGGCTGGCTCTTGGGCGCGAAGAGCCTTCTCGGAAAATGCATGCGATAGGAGACGTCGGAGACGTCGGTGGTAGTCGCCGTTGGCTACTACCTGCATTGCAGGCATTTTCCCACAATGGTTAGGGCAGGAGGCAATAAAGTAGATGGGGATAGACGTACGACACTCCACTGCCCGTTCGGCGGACGGATAAAAAAGTCTTGATCCTTCTCAAAAACAGCTTTGGTATCACGAGTTCGGTGGCCTTGCACAACGTGAGAGATGAACAGACCGGCTATGCGACTAAACCAGACGTACCGCAAATCTCGTTCCAGGCCTGACTGGAATTATATGACAAGCTGCCGGGCGCGATGCGGACCACCTCGCCGTACTGGTCGTGCCATTCCTTGGTTTTAAGATGGAGACATCCCCTAAATTCGAGAAAGATTAAGTACAGCCTTGTTGCCCGAGCAAGGATTGGCCCGGGATAAGATCGAAGCGGGTGCAAGTAGACATTGTATACAAGTTTGGCACTAAAGAGTATGCCGAGAGTACAGCAGATTGCCTGCGAAGAACTAGTCAGTCAAGGAAGTAGGTCAACCACCGAGAGATACCCACGAGGAAAGCACGCGAAATCGACCAATTAGGTAAGGGCACAATTAGAAGGCTCATAACATGGAATTCTCTGTTGCCCTGTAGAGAGTCCATGGCTGAACAGCCGAGCGATGTCTGACTTCCTTTACCTAAACAACAGTGCCTAAAAGCCCTTGCTCAGCGTTGTGATAACAGCGCAGGGATTGCGAATGAGATAAGTGTCGGCAATAATCAATACCTGTGATGCGTAGCCAGTGTAAAATAAATACCGAGAGTTGTCAATGCAATCGAAGACTCTCTCTACCGCTGTATATACTGAATCTAGCCCGGCGATACAAGGTAATTTACCTCTGTAGCGGCAGCAGAAAGCTGTGAGAGAGGAGACATCCTGGTCATCCTTATATATCTCATTGACCGGCCATTGTTCTATGTCCTACTCGGATAGGTCGGCTGCCAATCGATCTAGGGATCTGCGGTGGAAGCGCAGGGATGCGTGGTGACTCTGGGGAGAGCAGCTTCATGCAATATGGCCGGTGAGTTGTCAGAAAATCATCTCAGACTGCCGTGCATAACGTGGACTTGTGCACAATTTGTGTATGAGCATCGGGCATAATGCTCGTTTGTGCTGAGGGATCTGCACTCTTTCGGGAATATTGGAAGCAAGGGATCGATGCTGGTTCTTTGAGCATGGGTTCGTGGTCTGGTGTGACGTAGCTACAGATGGAATCATCTTTGTCAGTCAAATGCGTGTGCTTAGGTTTTGATTTGATGAGATAATTTGTACGTAGCCAGGATCATGCATTCTCTGCTGCTGAAGGTGGTTTTGAATGCTTGCTGGAAGCCGTGTTTGAGAGCAACTGAGTTTGTGGAAGGAGAGGCTGTTGCGAGAAGGGAAGATTGAGAGGGGAGTACTACCGGGCCGGGGTGACTTGTTCTGTGCAGTAAAGAGCCTAAGCCACCGTAGGACTCCGGCGGCATGGGTAATGAACTCTTTTGGTCTATCATATAACTTACTCGCTAAAGGTTCCTCACTTGCAAATTTATATGCAGCTGCCTGAGCCGTTCAGTATTCAACTCTAGAGTCTAGTCCAGGTATAAAGTGACAATGCCATATCCGCCAGATCCCACCCAAATTCCAAATCAACCGATTAACTCCAATAATCTCAGAATTACTCCACAACCTCAAACTTCACATCCTTGTTCGGCGCAAACGTCTCCTTCCAATCATCATACAGCTTCCCCAACTCCTTCACATACTGAGCATGGACCTCGTCAATATACGCCTCATCTGGCTCCCACCGCTGCTGCTTTACCTCGATCGGCTTCCCGACCACGACGTTCAAGGGTCTCCGATGCGGACAGAAAAGTCCAAACCGACCAGTCGAGAATGCCACGCGATGGCCCACCGCGAACTCCCACGCTCGCGCCACCAGCCCCAGCGCAGTTGAACTGTCTACATCCACGCGATCGAAGAGCTCGTTTTCACCGAACGCGATGACAGGCACGAGATCGGCACCGGTTTGTACCGCCACTCGCACAAATCCCTTGCGGATCTTCACCACCACACCCATGGTTCCGGGCTGCGCTATGTTGTACTCCCGACTCCCGCCCACGGTGATGGTGATGGCCCGACCCATCCCGCGGTCGTCGTGGCCGCCGCGTGTCAAGTGTCGGATACATGAGGAGCGCGACACGCCACTGGTGCCGAGTGACAAGAGGTATTCGCGAAGGAGAGGTGTGGTGTAGAAGCTGTCCTTCATGAGGAGTGTGTTGGTGATCCCCGGGAAGAGTTGGGAGAAGTCGGCTGCCTCGGCGGCAAAGGCACCGATGGCGCCGCGGAGCGCAATGCCATGAGGATGGTAGCCAAAGATGTAGCGTCTCTGCGGCGGAAGAGGCACGGTACGGTAGAGGGTGAGCGGGAAGTAGTTGGCGTAGGTTGTCTTCCAGATGGAGGAGTGACGGAATCGGTCGTTGCGCAGTGATAGAGTGCCGGTTTTGTGGGCCTTGGAGATGAATTTGATGTAGAGGATATAAAGAAGGGCAAAAAGACGAAGACGAGGGACGAGTAGGAGAGAGTAGCCTAGCACCGGGAAGAAGAGCCAGGTGTTGCTCAGCAGAGTCATAAGGAGAGTCTCGTAAACATCCGTGAGGAGAGGTCTGGCATAATGGTTAGCTTTCTTGTAAATTGAAGCGAGGGCGGTCGTGAGGCGAGGCTTGATCAGGACTTACTTCGAATCTCCCTTGCCTGCTGTTGTGGGCTTCTGAGCAGTCTGAAGCACCATACCCTGGCGATTCTTGACTTCGTACAGAGGACAGTTGGTTTTCATTTCCGGTAAGCGCATGGCGAGCTTGCCATGGTCACGAGACTGCGCAATCTCCAGGATTTTCTCTGCCGCTGCAACTCGTCCCTCCTTCCGATGGCAGAGTCTGGCAAGCTCGGCCGCCTTCTCCTTATACGACTTGTTGTTCATAACTTTCAAGAGTGCCTTGCTCAACTCCTTCGCGCTGATCTTGGGCGCACGGCTCTTGTTGCCATAGACGCCAATCCCAAGCCATTCCGCTCGAGCTGCGTTCTCGTAGCAGTCTTGCCAGGCCGGAAGCACAACATGAGGGACACCGTTTCTAGAGAGGTCAGTCACAGTCGCCGGGGTAGGTTGGCTAGGAAACTCACTGAATAGCCTCGTACCACGAGTTGGCACCTCCGTGATGGACAGAGCAGACTACCCCACCCGTCTCGAGCATCGCCATCGGCTCGACCTCAAACCAAGCGCGGACGCGGACTGAATCCTCCTCCATCTCCCGTTTCAATGGCTCGATCGACCGACCGTAGATGTCGTCCACATCGTGCGGATGCTTGGGCAGTTTCCAGAGAATCTGGACTTTCTCCCCCTTCCAGCCATCGAGAAACATCTTCAGACCAGTAGCAATCTCCTCCGCAACCTTGGGATCAGGAGCATACAAGGTACCTAGATTGACCAAAATAGTCGGAGCATTCGCGAGCCAGCGCGCCATCTCCGGGTCCTGCTTCTGCACCGATGCAGTTGGCAGCAGAATTGGCCCACACGGCAGAATGTTATCGGGCATAACACTAAATGGCCAGTCCAGCTCCAACAAGCCCGGTGAAATGTGAAATCGATCGGGACGCCATGCATCTGCGAAAGGGAATCTGCCATGAATCTTATGTTTGATTCGCCATTCTCTGATTTCACGACGTCGGCCACTGCCGTGGTACATCTTCGCCGTCTTCAGCACGGCAAGGGCATTGAGGGGGACTGTATGCCATGGAATGGGATAAGCAAACCCAGTGCCAGGTCTGGAATCTTGTTAATATGGGTCCGAGGCTAACAAGACTTGCAGTACATACAGAGGATACTTCCAAAGAGGCGCAGAATTGGGTTGCATGCCCAGGACGATGTGACTGATTGACGTTGTGTTGATAAGGATTGCCGTGTGGCCGGCATTGTACGCAGCGTCTCGACCCTGAAGGAAGAAAAAATCGACTGCGATCGCATCCGGCTTCACTTCCTTGATGATCTCGACGCAGCTTTCATAGATATCGACATACTCGTCCTCGGTCCAGCCCCAGATGTCTTCACACAAGGACTGGAACCCTAAGACAGCGCCATGGTAGCCGGGCGGATGAAACGCACCCCTCTTTCCGGTCCGGATGAAGACATCGGTGTTCGAGGGGCCTCTCACCGGGTGAAAGTGGATGCGAGATCGGAAATTCTCGTCGTATGCAGCAGCATTGTCAGCTACCAGCTTCTCAACCCGGCGTTCAAGGACAGGGAATGAGCCAATATGAACATCAACATTGCCTTGAACAAGAAGCTCATGAGTAATGGCGAGGATGATGTTTGTTTGACCATGTTCGCTGTTTGCCAGGAAGAGGACCCGGGTGCGCTCGTCTGCCATAGTCGGAAGAAAGAATCCGTCTGAGTGAAAGTGACAGATTTGAACCACAGGAGAGGTAAAGGCTTGTCACACGAAGGGCTTATATAACTGAATTCTCACCAAAATGGCAGAAAAGGGGACGAGGAACTCGGAGGAAAAAGTGGGGAACCCCAATTGGTGGAATAGTCCCAGAATGATCTATCGCGAAAAATGGAAAATGGTGAAACATTCACATTCGGACATTGACCGTGCTTGAATAACGGTCTGACATTTTGGCATTGAGGCCCTTATATGGATCTGAAACCGCGACAAGTCAGAGTACACGGTGTTTCTGGTAGATGAGAGCGGATGCGACTGCCGCAGGGGCAAAGCATAAACTCTGGGCCCGAGGATCCCCAAAAATGGGGCAGATCCACTCTTAACCCTGACCCGGGTTCGATCTATCGTCAGGAACTCAAACCACGCACCCAATCATGATTGCCAAGTATCACGCATACATTCTGGTCTGATCTGATTAACTGGATCAGAATCAGGCCGAGCGACCTGTGCAACGGAAACATGAACTGAGACTGGTAGATGCATCTAGCCGGATGGGATCAGGAGAGTAACTTTGCCTCAACAGCGGTACTGCTAGTTCAAGCGTGATTCACCCAAGGGGCCCCGGAGGGACCATGGCCCATGCATGATAAATAGATCTGGACATAGCACGTCTGAGGGGACTTTGTGGTGGTCAATTACTTACGTTCTTGCAACTGCATTCGTTCTTGCAATCACTCTCGTTAAGATGATCTTTCTTGCCATGGCCGTGCCCTCGGGGCAGTTCGAAATCAATCCTTCGGGTATAATCTCGCTTCCAATCCTCGCCATTGTGTTGGTATGTTGGAATCATACAAGCTTCTTGACGGGTATGACTGACACACCACCAGATCCCTTGGCTTCTCATTCTTTTCATTCAATTGCTTCCCAAGGGACCAATCATCAAGGGGGTTCCAGGCTCGTTCCTTGATTTGTTTCTCTGCGGTGTGCGGTTTCCCTTCCCCTTTGCACAGACAACGGGACGACCGTCTAACCACCCTGCATCTGCAGTCTGCCACCAAGATCGCCTTCCTGTCCGGTCGGAGTGCTCACTACTTTCATTCGTTGCACGAATCATATGGTACGTATCCCCTGATAGCATGTGTGGCCTCCGTGCAAATCGACTGACATGACTCAGGCAAGATTGTACGCTTTGCTCCCGGCCAGGCCACTACAAATACCATTAGAGGTCTGCGCAACATCTATGGTGCTGGCTCGGGAAAAGGTACCGCCTTCCTTAAGACCGGTTTCTACAAGGGTATCTCGAGACGGAATATCTTCACCGCGAGTGACCCTGTCTATCATGCCTCGGTACGAAAGCTGTTCGCTCCTTCCCTTAGCCCCGGATGCATGCAGGCCCATGCAGGTGTTATCAAGGAGCGGATTCTCGATTTGCACACGACGATGAAGGAGAAGCTAGAGAAGACAGATACACTGTCTTTGAACCAGCTACTCTACTGCCACTCCGTCGATACGGTGTCGGAGGTGCTGCTTGGAAAGTCTTTAGGCTGTCTCAAGCGTGGAAAGCCTTATTTCTGGACCGAGCAGCTGCCTCGCATCTTCTACTGGAGCACCATCCGTGATCAATTTAAGGGCTCCGGAGTGCCGACCATGATCAAATGGATGCTGCGCCATTTGATCCGTAAGGGTGTCCGCCAGTCCGCAGAACAGGCGAGAATGAGACTCATCAATGAGTAAGTGATGGCCTGCAGATGATTCAGTTCGTGGCTAACATGCAAACAGACAGCTTGGTGCATCCCACACTCGTCGGGACGTCATGGTTGAGGTGATGGAGCGGGCAGGCACAGGCGACTTGCCTGTTCCTGAAATTGCCGAGAATTTCTCCGCCATTATGCTGGCTGGTTTCCATACCACTCAGAATGCTCTTTGTGCGACCATCTACTTTGTCCTGACCCATCCTGAAGTGCATGCCAAATTGAACCAGGAGTTGCGCTCGGCCTTCACGTCCGCAGAAGATGTTTCAGGGCACGTTGCACAAGAGCTGCCATATCTGAATGCTGTCATCACAGAGTCCCTTCGCTTGTATCCTCCTGTCCCAGTGGGCGGTCCGCGTGTTTCACCCGGAGCCTACGTGGATGGCACCTATATCCCGGCCGGAGTAAGTCTATCTGATATGTTCCCTGTCCGGCTTTTCCCCCACTAACCCTGCCTTCCCGTTTCAGACTGAGATCTGCACTTCGATCTTCGCATTGCACCATAATCCCGAATACTTCAATGAGCCCTACGAGTTCATCCCCGAGCGATGGACGGAGCCAGGCTGTACGGACAAGAAGGAGGCTGTCCAGCCTTTTCTGGTGGGCAGTCGGTCCTGTGTTGCCAAGTATTTCGCCAAACAGATGATGCAGCTGACTCTGGCTGCGTTCTTCCTGGACTTCGATGCAGAATATGTGGGTCCTGTCAAGGATTGGCAGCGCGAGAGTCGCTGCTACGCTTTCTGGGAGCTTCCCGACCTGAAGCTGAAGCTTCAGAAGCGTGAGATTGATTAATTGACGGAATGCTCGATCGATTCAAGATTCTAGATTCAGGAGGGGCTGGTACTTTCTCGGGTTTGGTTCTTTTCTCCCACCACACACTTTCATTTTTTTTTCAATTGCCTTTTTTTTCTTTTTCTTTTTCTTTTTACTGTTGTGTCATGGCGACACTCACATCCATGATTGATTCGCGGATGGACAAGTTGGGCTAGTGCTTCAGGTTTGGCAGTGGATCTATGTTATACCCCGGTTAAAGTTTAGGCGTGAAACGAAATAGTTAGCAGTAGACAAATGAGAGCGTCCAATCTCCAAAAAAACAAACGGAATTGAGTTTTTACCTAAGATTGCCTTAAGTTGATTAAGTTCTGGTTTGCACGGTACTCCGTGAACGTTGTTTTGGGGCTTGGTCGAGCGGCCCAATTTTTGAGGCTGTCGCCAATACGAACCCCGGTTTCAGCTTTCAACCATGAACGAAGAGTTTGAAACTCAGCCCGGACCAGCGTGAGATCCCCGACCGTCTACGTCCATCTCTTAAACAGGCTGTAATATCCGATCTGTCGATCTGGTTCGGACACCGTTGCGTTTCAGCCGCAAGGCTGGGGTTGACTGGAGCTGACTGGAGTTGACCTGTATGCCAGCCCTAATAATTGGACCACGGCCATTTGGCTTCCTCGGGCCCTGATCGTCTCCTTCTCTCCATTCTTCCCATCCACGTGAAACACTGGTTCAACACAACTGGCACCGACTCTCATCTTTTGGTCGCCTTTGCGCCCTTCGGTCCCATCTGCAATTGGACTCGTCGACAGAAGAATAATTAAGAAATTGGTCCAGCCGGTCACACAATGAATGACGATAGGCACAATCAACCCACTTTCCGTGGTACGAGAAAAGTCCAGGTAGTTGGCCCTCGGAGGTTTCGATTATAGGGGTCCTGTCACGTCCCCAGTGTCAATTCATGTGATGGCCAGTTTCAGTTCTGTTCCCACCACTCCTTCACTGGCCCGTTGTCCTCACTGTCTTTCGACTGTCTGTCTTGGCTCAATCAAGGCACTCTAGGAATCTAGGTCGCTTTGCTCTCCCGTTCCGACCGTGAGATGCTGCTGTTGGGCGGCTTGGTGATAGGGACAGACTGCGCCAGAACAAACCATTTGCATGATGAAGTGGAAAGAAGAAGACATCTGCTTGGAGTCATTACCCACGGTCTGAATACCTTAGCTCTTGCTTGTGATCAAGATTAACCCACTGACCACGGTCGCAAACAGACTCCTGCCACAGACAGCACCGTCATCGCCCTGTCGGAGGTCGAGAAGAGCATCCTCGAGCAGCAGATTCGGGTCCCCGTATCCAAGCCTGGCTTCTTTGGCATTTATCGCTATGCCAGCCGTTGGGATCTTGTCTTCCTGCTGCTGAGCTCGGTCGCTTCGATAATCGGAGGCGCTGCTTTGCCGCTGTTCACCGTCAGTTCACGACGCTATTGCTTGTAATGCTCACGCATGAGACTGACCTGGTGGAGTAGGTCCTCTTTGGTAACCTCACCTCGACCTTCCAAGACATTGCGGCCGGGCGCATCACATACGACCACTTCCACCACGAGCTCAACAAGTACGTGGTCTACTTCATCTACCTCGCCGCGGCCGAATTCATCACCATCTACATCGCCACGGTCGGCTTCATCTACACAGGCGACCATGTGGTGCAGCGCATCCGCGTGGAATACCTGCGGGCGATCCTGCGCCAGAATATCGCGTTCTTCGACAGTCTGGGTGCCGGCGAGATCACGACGCGGATCACCGCTGATACCAACCTGATCCAGGATGGGATCTCCGAGAAGGTCGGCCTGGCGCTGACCGGGCTGTCGACCTTCGTCACGGCGTTCATCATCGCCTACATCAAGTACTGGAAGCTGGCGCTGATCTGCAGCGCAACGCTGATCGCCTTGCTCCTGATCATGGGCGGCGGGTCAATCATCATGATGGTCCACAGCAAGCGCGCGCTGGAGTGTCAAGGCCGCTCCGGCAGCTTCGCCGAGGACATCCTGGACTCGGTGCGGACGGTCGTCGCCTTCGACGCCCAGAATGTGCTCGCCGCCAAGTACGAGGAGCAGCTGAAGGAGTCCGAGGCACCCGCCCGGAAATCCCAGATCACCTTCGCCATCATGGTCGGCGCGATGCTGGGCGTCATGTACCTGAACTATGGGATGGGCTTCTGGATGGGGTCGCGCTTCCTCGTCGATGCCCGGGAGCATGTTAAGGTTGGCGATGTCCTCACGATCCTCATGTCGATCATGCTAGGGTCCTACAACTTGGGCAACGTCGCCCCGAATGTGCAGGCGCTGTCGAATGCCGTCGCGGCCGCGTCCAAGCTCTACAGTACGATTGACCGGGCGTCGCCGTTGGATGCCTCCTCCGAGAGCGGCAAGATCCTCGGCCATGTGAAGGGCAATATCGTCCTGCAGAATGTCCGACACGTGTATCCTTCGCGACCGGAGGTTGTTGTGACGAATGACCTCAGCGTCTATATTCCTGCGGGAAAGACCACGGCGTTTGTGGGGCCGTCAGGGTCCGGCAAGAGTACGGTCATTGGTCTGCTGGAACGGTTCTACAACCCCGTCGCCGGCCATATCTCGATCGATGGACACGATCTGTATACGTTGAATTTGCGGTGGGTACGCCAGCAGATCTCGTTGGTCTCACAAGAGCCTAGACTGTTCGCGACCACCATCTATGAGAATATCCGATTCGGACTGATTGGGTCCGAGTACGAGAATGCGCCTGAAGCCAGCATCACCAAACGCATCCACGACGCTGCGAAGATGGCCAACGCACATGATTTCATCATGGCGTTACCAAAGAAGTACGAGACTAATATTGGTGGATTCTCACTGTCAGGAGGCCAGAAGCAGCGAATCGCGATCGCCAGGGCCGTGGTGAGCGACCCGAAGATCTTGTTGCTCGATGAAGCGACTTCGGCGCTGGACGCGAAGTCGGAAGAGATTGTTCAGGCGGCGTTGGACAATGCCTCGAGGGGGCGGACAACAATCGCCATCGCCCACCGACTCTCTACGATCAAGGAGGCCCATAATATCGTTGTCCTGGTTCATGGGCACATTGTGGAGCAAGGGACGCACTTTGAGCTCATGGGCCGGGAGGGCGTGTACTATGACATGGTGCAGGCGCAGCAGATCAAGCAGAAGGAGGCCGCTAAGCGACACGAGTCAATGACGTTCTTCCTTGATGAAGATTATATTGGGGGCGGATATCCAATGGACGACGAAGACGACTTTAGTGACGACGCCTCCGATATTGTGCTGAAGACGGGGGCGAGGCAGAGACGTAGGACCAGGATGTCCATGTTCATTCCACCCTTACCATCCAAACACAAGGAGAATCTGTCGCTATGGGCGTTGTTCAAGTTCCTTGCCTCGTTCAACCGACCGGAGTGGCCGATCATGATCCTGGGTCTCTGTGCATCGACCCTGGCGGGAGGCATTCAGCCATCTCAGGCGGTGTTGTTTGCCAAGGCAGTCAACACGCTGAGCTTGCCACCATTCGAATACCACAAGCTGCGCCACGATGCGAACTTCTGGTGCTTGATGTTCCTCATGATGGGCTTGGTGACACTGGTTATTTATGCCACCCAAGGGACCTTGTTCGCGTACAGCTCCGAGAAACTAATCTTTCGAGCCCGAAGCCAGGCATTCCGAGTCATGCTGAACAAGGAGATCTCATTCTTTGATAAGGAAGAGAACACCACAGGCGCTCTGACGTCGACCTTGGGTGCCGAAACTAAACAGCTTGCTGGAATCAGTGGCGTCACTCTCGGTACCCTGCTCATTGTCACTGTCAACCTTTCAGCTTCCCTTGTCGTGGCTCTGGTCATGGGCTGGAAGCTTGCCTTGGTCTGCATCTCAGCTGTGCCGGTCCTGTTGATGTGCGGCTTTCTTCGCGTGTGGATGTTGGATCGATTCCAGCGCCGAGCGAAGGCGGCGTATCAACAGTCTGCAAGCTCAGCCTGCGAGGCGGCCTCTGCCATCCGGACCGTTGCTTCTCTTACGATGGAGAAGCAAGTTGTCAGTTCCTACGAGAAACAAGTACAAGCCCAGCTGAAGGCGGACATCCTCCCCATCTTCAAGTCCTCCGCCCTCTATGCCAGCTCCCAAGCGTTGCCGTTTATGTGCATGGCTCTGGGCTTCTGGTATGGAGGGACCCTCCTCGGGCACGGAGAGTACACACTCTTCCAATTCTACGTGTGCTTCAGCGAAGTCATCTTCGGCGCTCAGGCGGCCGGGACTATCTTTTCGAACGCGCCGGATATGGGCAAAGCGAAGCATGCGGCCGCGGAGTTCAAGAAGCTGTTTAGCAATCGGTCCACCAATAAATATGCTGAGAGCAAAGCTATCCATGTGTCCTCCATGCAAGGGTCGGTGGAATTTCGGGACGTGTCTTTCCGGTACCCTACACGGCTGGAGCAGCCTGTGCTCCGGCACGTCAACCTCACGGTCAAGCCAGGACAGAATATTGCACTGGTAGGGTCGAGTGGCAGCGGGAAAAGCACGATCATTTCCTTGTTGGAGCGGTTCTACGAGCCGGTGCTCGGTGAAGTGTATGTCGACGGGCGGGACATCGCGACGCTCGAGAAAAAGTCCTACCGCAGCCACCTGGCTCTGGTCAGTCAGGAGCCTGCTCTATTCCAGGGCACGATCCGAGAGAATATCCTGCTGGGATGTACGCACAAAGAAGCGGTATCGGAGGACACATTGGTCCAAGCGTGCAGAGATGCGAACATCTACGACTTTATCATGTCGTTACCGTATGTGTTCCCTTGCCCCCAATTCTCAAGTTTGCACGTTGTCTCGCCCCAACTTGGTGACCCAGTTAGCTAACATCTCCCCAGACAAGGATTTAACACGCTCGTCGGCAGTAAAGGCGGCATGTTGTCTGGTGGGCAGAAGCAGCGGATTGCCATCGCTAGGGCGCTGATTCGTAACCCTCGCATTCTTCTGCTGGACGAGGCCACATCGGCCTTGGACTCGGAGTCGGAGAAGGTTGTCCAGGCGGCTTTGGATGCAGCAGCGAAGGGCCGCACGACGATCGCGGTTGCTCATCGATTGAGCACGATCCAGCGGGCGGACATGATCTATTTCCTCGAACAGGGAGAGGTTGTCGAGTGGGGCACGCATAAGGAACTGTTGCGTCGGCGAGGAAGGTACTATGAGATGGTTAACTTGCAGAACTTGGCCTAATTGGAGTGAGTTGTACGATAATGGGATAGGCGTTTGGATAATGGTTCCTTCAATGTACATATACCTCATAATCATGGTCGATTCTGGTCGACGATTCAAGTCGATAAGCGATAAGATAAGAAATCTGAACTCGGGACACGGACCCCCTCCGTGTGGTCTAAACAGGAATAGTGCGGGGTATGGCTTACCTCATCATCTGGAGATAGTTTCAATCTTTTTCTTTCAGGAGATTGAAAATATTCCCCGCCAACAGCCCCTGCAAATCCCCAAGTCACGCCAATTCACCTCGTCATGGCCCTCCCCGCTTACAAGACCTCCTTCTTGGAGTCCTCCATCTCTGCCAAGGTCCTGACCTTCGGCACTTTCACCCTCAAGTCGGGCCGTCGTACGCTTCCCATCCCCGAGAAACTACTATCTGTGACCCTTCCGTTGCTAATTCAGGATCCCAATAGATTCCCCATACTTCTTCAACGCCGGTACCTTCCACACTGCTTCGCTCCTCTCCGCCCTTTCAACCGCCTACGCCCACACCATCATCACATTCCTCGCTGAGAACCCTTCCATCCCCAAGCCCGACGTGATCTTCGGGTGAGTCGAGAACACCGCAGCCCCTTAACCCAAACAAAACACTTCGCCGCATGTTGCCATGTCTTTTCTCCTCAACCCAATCTCTAACATCCACCTCCATCAAACAGCCCCGCATACAAAGGGATCCCGCTCGCCTGCGCCACCCTGCTCGAGCTCCACCGCCTGCAGCCCGAAGCCTGGGCCGAGGTGTCCTACAGCTACAACCGCAAGGAGAAGAAGGACCACGGCGAGGGCGGCAGCATCGTGGGTGCCGGCCTAAAGGGCAAGAACGTGCTGGTGATTGACGACGTGATCACCGCCGGCACGGCGATGCGCGAGACCCTGGACCTGGTCGCCCAGGAAGGCGGCAAAGTGGTCGGCTTCGCCGTTGCGCTGGACCGCCAGGAGAAGATGCCCGGCCCCAAGGACGCCAGCGGCGTGGAGGACGACGCGCCGCGCATGAGCGCCATGGGCCAGATCCGCAAGGAGTACGGTGTGCCCACGACGAGCATCGTCACCCTGGATGATCTGATCCGGTTGATGCAGGAGAAGGGAGCCGGCGAGGATATGCGCCGGTTGGAGGAGTACCGGGCTAAGTATCGGGCTAGCGATTAGAAAGGCGCTTCTTGGGTCATGAAGGTACTTCTGAGGAAGGAAAGTAAAAGATGTCTTGGGAGGGAGTTTGTCTATGGTTATGCTATAGCTTAGGGATAGCATCAAGTTTTATCGGAATTTCGGTATGGATTGAACGGGCTTGGTCAAATCAAATCAACCGGTCCATACTTTCAACCACTCGATGGAAAGAAAGGACGGCCCCTGCAGAAATTTTAATGACGCATGTTTCAGGAAAATTTGTGTCGGGCTCAAGTATTTCGGTGTTTCTCGTTCTCCCTGAAGCTCGACAGCGTCTATGTTATCATATTGTTGTTCGGGGGTGGTCCGGGAAGATCTCGGCACCGAACCATCGCCGAGTTAACGCCCTTATCTTTTCCCATCGTCCATTCCAGACTCTCATCGACATCTCTACTTACTTCATGAAAGGATTTACCACAACATATCGCGCAACTGTGGGCTCTGGTCTTGCGTCATAGCTTAGTAGTCCTGGCTTGGCTGGTTGCAGCTTGCATGAGCAGAGTTTTCGTGATCACAAATCTCTGCAGCTTACACGAGCTGGATGACAACACATCTCCGAGCTGAAGCTATGCTCCCAAGGACATGACAAACTGGGGGATTTGCATTCGATCTTCGCCAGTTACAGCTTCCCGAGCATTGCTGTCTTTATATTCGTATGAAGATTCGTCAAGAAGATCAGCTCGTCGCACAGACACAGCGCCTGGTCGACGCGGTTGGGATCATTTGCTCTGAGCAGATCTCAGCTGCAATCCCTGGCTCAGGGTCAATCTGATGCAAGATGCAAGCCGAAGCCACGAAACAGGGACGATCTAAGGGTGAACCGGCTCTGAGTCACCCAGATGGCGTGTGTTGGCTCCAGGAACCGGATAGAGTGTCGGACGGTTCAAGCTCGGTGCGTCTCGGTGATGGATCGGCGATGCGTCGGCTTTGCTACGTGCCTGAACTATACGAATCCGACCTCACCGAACATCCAACGATATAAATCAACACATTTCCTCTACTTACCGTGCTTGTATCTCGTACAATAGCACACAGACAGACTCTAAAGGGCACAGTCCACCCAAACGCAAGCCATCTCATTCTATACAATCATGGCACCACCCATGTCCGAGCCCCAACGGGCTATGAGCAATGCATCAGAACAGCCACATCTTCTTCGCACAGAAACTCGAGAGTCCCTAACAAACCGCGGAGTCTCTCCAAGTCCTCCACCAGTCGACTACAACTATCCAGATGTGGGTCGTCCTGCCGACCCTGTGTTCCCCGAGGAATATACCATCGAGACTAGCACCGGCCTCGTTCCCAAACGCACACTCGAGCAGATCCGCTCGCGACAGGACCGGCAACCGTCGTCGAGCTCCTCCTCGGACCTCGAAAAGGCCGATGATCAGCCGACCGATTTTGTCACCTTCACCATCAACGACCCCGAGAACCCTTACAACTGGTCCCGTGCCTATCGCTGGTACGTCACCATGATCGCCTCCCTCCTCGTGGTCTGCGTCGCCTACGGTTCCGCAATCGTAACGGGCGGCTTGGGTCTCATCGAAGACAAGTATCACGTCTCTCTCGAAGTAGCCACCCTCACCTGCAGTATCATGGTCTGCGGCTTCGCTGTCGGTCCCCTTCTCTGGTCGCCCCTATCGGAGATAATCGGCCGCCGGCCGGTTTACATCATTTCCCTGGTGCTGTACACGATCTTCAACATCCCTTGCGCCCTGTCGCCCAACATCGGCGGACTGCTGGCATGCCGCTTCCTATGCGGTGTCTTCTCCAGCTCCGGCCTCTCACTCGCGGGCGGCACCATCGCCGACATCTGGTCCATCGAGGAACGGGGCATGGCGATCGCCTTCTTCGCGGCGGCCCCGTACTGCGGCCCCGTAATCGGACCCATTGTCTGCGGCTGGATCACAGTGGGCTCGGGCCGCCTGGATCTCTTCTTCTGGACCAACCTCGCCTTCGCAGGGGCCGTGGGCATCCTCGTGGGCCTGATCCCGGAGACGTACGCGCCGGTAATCCTCAAGCGGCGGGCGGCGCGCCTCCGCTCGGAGACGGGCAACCCGCACATCATCACGGAGCAGGAGCAGCACAAGCCATCCCTCAAAGAGATCGTGCGCACCTCGCTGATCCGCCCGATCACGATGATCCTGACCGAGCCCGTCCTCGACCTGATGTGCATGTACATCGTGCTGATCTACTCGATGCTGTACGCCTTCTTCTTCGCCTACCCGGTCATCTTCGGCAAGCTGTACGGCTACAACGACGGCCAGATCGGCCTGATGTTCATCCCCATCCTCATCGGCGCCGGCTTCTCCCTGATCTTCACCCCGCTGCTCGAGAAGCAATTCCACAAGATCTGCAGCCGCCGCGCCCCGACCCCTGAGGACCGACTCATCGGTGCCCTCATCGGCGCGCCCTTCATCCCCATCGCGCTGTTCATCCTCGGCGCAACCTCCTTCAAGGGCATCATCTGGGTCGGGCCCGCCTCCTCCGGCATCGCGTTCGGGTTCGGCATGGTGCTGTGCTACTACGCGGTCAACAACTACATCATCGACAGCTACCAGAAGTATGCGGCGTCCGCGCTGGCGGCCAAGGTCTTCCTGCGCTCCGGCGGCGGTGCGGCGTTCCCGCTGTTCATCACGCAGATGTACGATCGTCTGGGGCTGCAGTGGGCGTCGTGGCTGTTGGCGTTCATTGGGGTGGGGATGGTGTTTATCCCTTACATTTTCTACTGGTTTGGGGGGAGGTTGAGGGCCAAGCTCAATAAGAATTAGATTGGAGAAAAGAGGTGGGAGTCGCATTTGTGTGAGATATGGATATAGAGTGAAAATAAGGTGTTCGTGGAAGGCTAAAGATAATTCACAGCAGATCTAATGTTAATGGTATTTATGATAGAATAGATAGTGTCTTAATGGCATGTTTTCCGGTTGAAACAGGTCCGCTTTTCTTACGAAGGCATCATCTTGACTATCTGCACTATGTGCAGTACGACACAAAGACAACGACTAATGTGAGATTGACAATTCTGGCATCGCGAAACTCAAAATGAATCTTTCCTTGTAGGCAGTCACACTTTGAATGATCTGCCATCGACCGAGCCGCACCCGCTGTTTTGGAGGCGAGGAGACATAGATTGGTGGGCAAGTAGGCGGTTGTTCCAGGCGTTTTGCTGGCACGCGGGGATGATTGACTTGGCCATTTCTCTAACTGGTTAGTCCCAGATATGGGATGATAGCGGTCTGGCCAATGTAGCCTCGAGTGATAATGAGCTGATTTGGTCGCCGCATGGTCAATCCGCAAGGCTTATGCTATTGTTGGATAAGAGTGGGGCCAACCCCTCCCAAATAGGCATGAGTAAGAATGACTCATGCTGGCTCATCCGGGGTGGATTCCTTCTTCTCCGGCTCGGCGGGTGCGCTTTAGAGGGCGTTATCATCCTGGCCTCATTGCGTCTCATTCTCCATCACTTCGACTCATGATGATGGATCACTAGTAGGACATAGTTATTAGATGTGCAGTTATACGATTGTAGTGAACCATGGTAGGGGGGCATTAGGCAATGATAATCAATGATAGGCATTATGAGTGTGCCCGAGTAAGTGTGTCTATTTACTGTACTTCTACCAATCCTAGCACCATGAAGAAACCCCCTACAGCTGACATGCTTCGCATTGCTGAGGCTCTTGGAGAGAACATAGTATAGGAAGAACCTCTCCAAGGTTCCAGGGCCGACATCATCTGATTGCTTTTTGTTACTTGTTGTTTTGGAGGGTGTGCCATGGTTGATTGGATACTGCTAACGAAAACAATAGGGATTTCAGATACACTACTGTGTTCTCTGATGTATGAGCAATAGCATATATCTCTACTCACTCTGGATTTTAGGACATAGCCAGTACTGTATAATGTCCGCAGGGCAATACTATCACCACTATTATTCCTCGCCAGATGCAATCGCCAGCAGCCGTATACCTCACACCCAGCTAAAATAACTCCGATAGAGTCCACCCCACCGCCCCACACCCGCTTCCCAAAATGGAACCCGCCTCCCTGAACGGCCCATAATTCCCAGGCACCGACCGATAAGGTATAAAAGTCCCCCCTCCCCTCTCCCGCATTCTCCTCTCTTCCTCACCAACCCATCGCTTCGGCGAACCAGCTACACCCCTTCTTCTTCTTTCCCTCCGGTCTTCCGGGTCCGCGACCCGGGTCCTAAGTATACAAGGATGGCAGTCGCAGCAACCACCGCTACGCACGCCGTCAGGCAGCTCACCCCGGCCACCTACCAGGCCAGGCAAACCGCTTAATCATTTTTATCAATACCCCGACTACTATAACTCCGACCTCCATCCCTACCTCGACCTCTCTCTTTTGCCTCCTTCAACGGCCTTTCCCCCCGTTGAGTTCGACCCATCTTTCTTTGCGACCGATCCACTCGATCAAAGCTACTACCCCGATCTTACTACCACCACTACTGCCACAAACCACTTGGACTTTGACTTCGACTTCGACATCAACACCCTGAACGACCTCGCAGACCCCGTGTCAGACTCCGCGATAAACTCCTTGCTCAGTTCCCCGGACAGTCTCAGTGAATCCTACCTCTTCGAATCGCCAAGCGTGCAGTCCTTACCTGGTATGTTCCCTTCCCGGTCTCATCTTCGAGTAAACCAAAAGAGGTACTGACTGCAGAAAAATAGACCCGCAAATTCAAACCCCACCTTTAATCCCACAGCCACAGCCACAGCCACAACCAATGCCCGCGGTGACGACGGACTACTCCTCGACCAAACCATCCTTCACCGTCACCCGGGTGGCAACCTCCAAAGAACCGCCCAACAAAGTGAGCAAGCGGCAGCTGAACACGCTCGCGGCGCGGCGGTACCGACAGCGCAAGCTGGACCGGGTGAACGAGCTGGAGGCGGAGCTGGCGGCCGTGAAGCGGGAGCGGGACGAGCTACGGATGCGCGTGAGCAAGTTGGAGGGAGAGACGGAGGCGTTGCGGGGGATGGTGGGGAAGAAGTAAAGTAGAGCAAAGCCTAGTTCTAACAATTTCAAAATCTCAACACAACTATACCAATATAGACTAGATCCACCGCCCCTCTCCATTCCCCTCCAACAACAACATCTCCTTATCCACACCATCCTCAACCACCAACCGCCACCCACCAGCCACCTGATCCCGATCCCCGCCCACCAACCGCACGGGAATCCGTCCCACCGCGTCCGCCCCCCACCCCTTCTCCGCCGCGCGCTCCGCAATCCCGCGACCCCCGTTCGACGCCGCCGCCACCACCATCTTCATCTCCATGTAATCCCACCGCGGCAGACCGCGCCACAGCCGCGTGCGCACCATCTCCGCCGCCACGACCAGCAGCAGGCCCAGCGAGGTCACGAACACGCACACGATGTACGGATGGGACCCGACGCGGAACGCCTCGACCGTCACCGTCGCCGCCGTCTGCTGCGTGAACCCGCCGACCATCAGCTGCGCCGACGCGTAGCCGGCTAGGATGTCGTCGATCAGCGAGACGTACACGTTCGTGATTCCGGCGAGGGCGATGGCGTCTTCGGTCATGTTTTTGGTGGGTGTGTTGGCTATGTTAGTCGTATTGGTGGTGGTGGTAGTATTGCGGGTAGTCCTAGTCATAGTCACCGAAGTGCGATAATCAGCGATACTGGTGTTAAAGGCGTCGCCCAGGGTAGAGCGGTAGAAGCTCGTCAGATCGTTGGAGATGAGTTCGAGCTGGCGCATAGCGACGTGGATGGTCTTGTTGGTGGGGTCGATGTCGGCTGCTGCTGCTGCTGCTGCTGCTGTCTCGTTCCCTTGGGCTGCCGTCCCCATCCCTGCATCATCATCACGCTTGTCTGTTCCGACAGCAGCAGCGGTAGCAGCCGCAGCCGCAGAAGCAGAAGTATCTGCATCCGAAGAAGAAGAAGAAGAAGAATCATTCCCAACCCCACTACCAGGCACAACCCTGACCACCTTCCCCGCAACCGCCACCTCGACCCTAAACCACGCCGGCTCAAACACCACAACACACTGACTCGCATTCAACCCGGCATAATACCCGCCCGCCGCCACCGCCACATACCTTTCCCGGGTGTACTTGACCGGCTGCGCCGCCACGCCCACCGCCACAATCGTCCGGGTACTATACCCCGTATACACCGAATACTCCCCCGCATCCCTCCGACTGGCATTCACACTATCCGGCAACGGGCCGCGGGCCGCGTACAGCGCGTACTCGCCCAGCTCCTCCAGCCGGAACGCCGAGGACCGGTTGTAGGCGCACTCGACGTGCGCGACGTACCCCGGTTCGACGTAGGTGTAGCCCGTGGCGTGCGGGTAGGTTGTCCGCAGCCCGGAATCGGTGAGCCCCACGGACGTGCCGACCCCGTACGACCGCCCCGTGTAGCTGTACCCTGTGTTGTCGAGTTTCGGATGCACGCGGCTGGCGTTGGCGAGGAGCGGAGAGGCCGTGCTGGCTGAGGAGATCAGGGCGGTTAGTTGGCCTAGTCCTACGGAGTAGGTGAAGTACCCCTGCGGGGTGCGGGCGGTGGGCCCGGTGCGGTCGATCTGCGAGGGGTATTCGATTATGAAGCTTGTGTTGTGGTAGGAGGGGATGTTGAGGGGGTAGCTGTGGGTTGTGGTGGTGGTGGTGGGCGTGAGGGCGCCGGTCCAGAGGGCGGAGAGTACGGCGGAGAGGTTGGCGAGGAGGAAGGTTAGGCAGAGGAGGAGTGGGGGGAGGGTCCAGTTCGCTGCGGGCGTGGAGAGGGAGGCCCAGAAGCTGAGGGTGGTGAGGTGTGTTGGGGATGCGTGGTGGTGATGGCTGTGGTGGGCGAACCGGATGCGCGTTGCTTGGTTGATTAGTCGGCAGATGATGAGGAGTTGCACGGTGCTGAGGAGTGTGGCGAGCGCTTGGACGCCGGTTTGCACGGAGGTGCGGTAGCTGTTGATGAGGCCGTAGATGGATCCGTCGGCGATCGTCCAGTGGAGGCTGTCGGCGAGGAGGAGGACGATGCTCAGCGTGGTCGGGAGGAGCAGCAGGAGGAAGATGAGGTGCTCCGTCCAGGGGACTGGGCGGGAGGGGCTGGCCGATGGCATCGGTGATGCGATCTGTCTGCAGGCACTCATTCATCTATTCGTACTGACAGTGTCTGGGCTGTCGAGGTTGCTGTAGGGCTTATATCCCCGTTCAGCCCTAGTCGCCCGCCGCCCGCCGTCTCGGAGCCCCCGACGCTGGGCCTGACCGGCGCTTAGCACTGCTTGCATATTGGTCGTCGGTGCGATGAAACGGCCGGAGAAGTTTATCTGTGCCACATGGCGCGAGGCTGATCGAGGGGCATTTTTAGTCGTTCATCCACCGCAGGGTCCAGGATCTTGGCTGCGTTGACAGCGGAGCGTGGGTCGCGGTTGTTGGACTGTTGCAGATAGGTAAGTGGTTGCACTTGCCGCCGGGTCTTCATAGTAATAGCTTAGCTTAATCTGAATCACCACAGTTATTGATAGTAGTATCTGTTGGGCCTGAAGCCAGTATTTTGTTGTTCTATAACCTTACCACGTGCGTTTCAGTGGACTTTGCCTGAAACTCACGTGTCAGGTTGATGTTGGCTACTACTATGGATAAATACTCGTCATACTTTTGCCTTTGGGATGGCAAGTTATTGCTGGCTGGTCAGTTGCCGTCCCCTGTAGCGCAGCAAGCGTGATTCTCCAACAACCGATCGCGATGAGAGACTAGGTTGGCCAGCTATGCCTCTAGCATACTAGCTCAACTAGAAGCTGTATAGCATTAATCATCAACAACGTCAGCATCCCATCAATTAATAAGCAGTAGTGCTCTATATGTCAGCAGCTGCGCAACCCTGGTACCATATTAAAATATAGAACAGCAGGTACAGTATAGCACAGTATGTCCCCAGATTCACCCCAGATCCACTCTAACTCCAATCACAGCCACCGTAACCAAGACCATCACCATGCCTCTCGCCATAACCCTCACCTCCCCGCACACTCCAACCCTAACCACCATCCCCCCGCCCACTCTCCGCCCCGGGACCCTCCTCGTCCAGCCCAAAGCCGTAGCCCTTAACCCCACCGACCTCAAGAAAGCCACCTCCCCCAACACCCCGCTCAACCTACCCCTGGGCTGCGACTACGCCGGCACCGTCCTCGCCATCCACCCCGACACGACAACCGACTTCCAACCCGGCGACCGCATCTTCGGCTTCGTCTCCGGCTGCAACCCCCTCCATCCAGAGGACGGGGCCTTTTCCACCGCCACGCCCGCCGTCGCGGCGCTTCAACTCCCCATCCCCGCGCATCTGTCCTTCGCGGAAGCCGCCACCTTCGGGATCGCCCTCACGACCATCGGCCAGTCGCTCTACCAGACCCTCAACCTCGCCCCACCGGACGCTCCCCTCGCCGAGCCCCTCCCCATCCTGATCTACGGCGGCTCGTCCGCGATGGGCACCATGGCCATCCAGTTCGCCAAGCTCTCCGGCTACCGGGTCTTCACGACCTGTTCGCCGCGCAATTTCGAGCTGGTGCGGTCGTACGGCGCGGACGAGGTCTTCGACTATCGGGATCCCAATGCTGCGGCGCTCATCAATGAGAAGACCGGGAACCGGCTGGGGCTGGTTATGGATACGATTGGCGGGGAGGAGACGGTGGTGTTCTGTGACCGGGCGCTGTCGAGCGAGGGCGGGGAGTTTGCGACGATATTGACCGATACCGTCATCCCGAGAGAGAATGTGCGGTCGCGGATCACTGTGGCGTATACGGCGATGGGGGAGGAGCTGGAGTTGGGAGGACATCGGATCCCGGCCCGGAAGGAGGATTATGACTTTGCCGTGGAGTGGATGACGAAGCTCTGGCCATTCTTGCAGGATGGTAGGATCAGGCCCCATCCCGTAAGGATTGTTGAGGGGGGCTTGAAGGGGCTGGCAGAGCAGGGATTCGAGATTATGAGGCAGGGGAAGATCAGTGGGGAGAAATTGGTGGTTGAGGTGGAAACGGAGTAAGATCGGTCCAATATCCTGTTTGTACTGTATCATGCATATTGAGTCGCGATAGACGAAGTAACCTCACAGCTCATTCCGCAGAAAGTCGTCGATCATATCTGCTCCCGGGAAGTCCTCCCATAAGAAGCCGTTAAATATAGACAATGGCGTAGATTGACTCGTGCCGTTAAACTTATCTGGGTCCTAGAGCAGTTGCTTTAGGATTAAACGGCTGCGACTAGCACCCGGCCAGACTCGCTTAATCTTAGTGAGAAGGGCAAGAGCCGTATGTCCCTGCGAGATCCAATTACCTGAATCAAGGGACTCGGTTATTCTTAATCTGTATCTCGTCAGTGGACGAAGTTGTATGCGAAAGTAGGATGCCATACACAAATATCCCAGATATAGTTAGATATTGGACACAGAAGGCTAGATGGTACGACGGTGGTATGTAATCATGGATTAGTTCAGCTGCCTGGATACAGCTTTGTGCAGCTCTAAGGCATTTGGAATATGGATTGCGAAGAAGTGAATGTGATTCCGGGTATTTGCAACCCAGCAGCGGCCTATAACTCGGTTAAAATGTGCAATATGTGAAAATGAAATCGCCTTACTGGTATAAGTTCATGAGAATAGCCGAGTGTAAAAGGAATGCTGTGGTACTTATAGTCAAGTTCAGCCCGCTTGAGCTCTTGTTGGTGAGAATTGAATCTTGTTTGGGAGTTCTTGGACCCAATTATTAAGCTGCTGTGTAAAAATGTTGATATTGGTGACTAAGGTAGTCCAGTTTCGACTCGACGAGTCTCCGCGACCCATTCTATTGGACAGATGGAAGTGATGTATATTGGCGGCTACCTTGCACAGCCGGATCAGTGCAATAAAGCCCATCATCGATGAATGTGAACGCTGAGTCTTGTTGCCATAATCATAGCCTTGATCCAGATCCTCATTGCTGATATCCAGCGGCAGTTTACAGTAAATATGGGTAATATATGCGGCCATTGGCCGTCCTAGATATATTGAAGTCAAACTAAAGCTATTAATCAGCACCGTGGTCGGAAAGCCTTTATACGTGTACCGACTAGTTGATCTTGAATATACTCTACCAAATACAGCGAGCAATCTGCGCTTTCTTTAACTCCGACAAGCTTGGTGTTTTTTTTAAGGTTCCCTCTGCTTATAATTAGTGAATGACTCGGCTAAATCTAATGAAGCATGCCTACCAGACTGGAGAGATGCAGACTAAGATTTTGTGTGATGCGAACTGCCTGCCCAGCCAATCGCCACCCTTGCGAAAGAACATTCCAGCCTGCACAGTATAATGCAAGCAAGCCAAGACGCTGAACTTGCTTAATGAAGATTTTACCACTCGAAGTGAAGAATATGAGTAGAGCCTTCTGATAAAACTTTACGCCCGCCAGGTAGATGTACTAGGTGCTTGAGGGAGTAAGCCAGAAGCACAAGCACAGACTGCAAAGTAGACGGTAAGAAAGCCTCTGTCAAGGCCCGTCAAATCCTTTGTATCTTGAAGATTATGGTACTGAATCATGAAATCTGGTTGGTATAAGATAGGAAAGGAGTAATGCAACCTCTCAAAGTAGATGTCGATCAGTAAGTCTGAGATGTATCGGGGAGACTGGGTCATCTCTCTCGCCTGGGAATATACGGCAGGTCGGGCCACGTCTTATCGCGCGTGAAGAATGGCAGTTCCACCTCTGACCTTCTGATAGAGTTGTTCTGTTCACAAGATGTTTGATTACTTGCTGGAGACAGGCTTTGAACTGCCTCGATCACCATGTTGTTGGCTACTCCACCAACATACCTGCAAGGTCAGTCAGCAGCAGGTCGAGGCATATTCAGCATGGTTTGTACCTGAAGCGGCCGTATGAGTCGGCCACCATATGGCCCACTAGATCTGCACTGGCTCGGTATGAAGGGGGAGGGCTGGTTGGATGCGAAGCATCAGGTGATACAACTGATGGCTCGACTCCTGCATTATATCTTGTCTTTCCTGAGACGTGATCGGTAGAAATAGCCGTAGCAACCGGCGAAGATTCGACCGTCGGACTTTGCTCGATCCGGCCGCAAGCATTGCATGATTGGTTGACTGCCTGCGCCTGAGTGATGTACTGGGAAAGTGTTTGGGCTATACCCTCAAGCGAATGCACAAATTATCCATGTGCTGGCACCGTTCCTCCAGGGATGTTGCATAGCTAAGCCAGAGTCAGTGATGTTGCCATTCCAAGCGATCCACATAGCTCACCGTCGACTAATCGCCGCATGATCGTTGGTTTCGGGGTACTCGCAAAGGTGGTTGCAAGACTCACACATGAAGCAAGACTACCTATCGAACAGATTCGGCGACGATGAATACAAGCCACGGTGGAGTCGAGTGGGTATTCTTGAAGCATGTGCGGAAAGACGGGGTGTATGAGACAAGAGAAAGTACAAGATAGTCCTTTGCATCAGGGTGAGCTATACCATTAGAGAACTTGATCGAGGCAATCAGGAGGAGAAGGTCAAAAAGAGCGGAAAGAGTGTCGGCATCGGCTCGAGATCCGATCCGAAAAAGGCATATAGCAGCAGCAGCACCACCACCAGCAGTACCTCCATTGACCATACCACCGTCCTCCGCAGTCTGCTCGAAAACATGTCGCAAGCCGAAACTGCTCTGGTCTCCTCCGCAGCCAACAAAACACGTCTGCAAGCCTCCATCGCAAGGGCCGCCGCACGAAATGGCCCCTCGATCGGCCAATGGCTAGAATTGCCCGGCTACTCACTCGCAAGGACAGTCGCAGGGTCATAAAAGATCTGCTCAGTCTCCTGCATAAAGAACATGCATCCCTTCAGACGCATGTGTCTATTCGTACATGGTTTCCTGGTCAGCATACTTTCACACAAAGCTGCTATCAATCCTAGGAAAGACCGACTTACTCCAGCGCATCGACCACCTGATCGCGGATGATTTGGCTCTCGAGATACTCGAGAGTGGGCATTCCCACCACGCTGGTACCGCCAGCGACACTCATGGCAATCATCCACACATGCCCACCAGCTTTGACCGGATTCTCGTCACCAGGAAGCTCGGCGCGACCGTAGTACGTCGGAAAATAGAGGATTTCCTGGCATTCATGCAGAGCCTCACATTCGTATTCGAAGCACCTCCGCGCCATGATCTCCTCTGATACGAGGTCGCTCGCACTAACCCCTTTGGCGTTCGTTCTGATGAGCGATGGCGCTGATTAGATGCGAATGCGGATGAGGATGTTTAAGGATGATCACTTACTGGTAGCGCACTTTCAAAAGCGTATTTTTGCGCAATGTAAAAGACCGTAGCTTCGTAGACACTCACCGTTCGTGGAGCTCCATGTTTGACTTTCAGACAACACATCAACGATAGTATAATCGTGGTGGTTGACTGTTATTACTCTTCCGATTTGATTATCCATCTTACATCCGGAAGGGAACCTGTATTCCATCTTGAACAAAAGTGATTGACACAACCAAGATCAAGACAGCGCTGCGACCATGAGCAAGATAGTGGAGAGTGTAGGACAAGTGGAGAATATGGAGAATCAGAGCTTCGGAGATTATCCCCGGGTTGACGTCAAATATACAAGTTGGATAAGCCCGGAACCACGAATGGCGGCCGTTGATGAGATTATCAGATAGAGGAATACTAACAAATCTTACAGTCTGGTGCTCTCGTAGCCCCAGTACTGAAGACACCAGGTCACATAACTAGCTTACAATAGACTGTATTCACAACATAGCTCCGCAGCGCAGTTGACACGCTCTCCCCTCAGGGTCGATCTTGAGTGAATGTGCCTCTTATTTTCAGGTTGTCGCTGAAGGCCATAGAGATTGGATGGCCGTAAATAGACCTTTCATTGGCCAAGCCCTTGTAAGTCTAATTCAAGACTGGTTCTGCATTCTATTAACCTTAAGGTCGATCTAGATTTATCGATGTGTAAGGATCGACGGTGACTACGTTGTCCGTGGCGTTTGAAGGCTGGCTATCTTTTGTGGCCAACAAAGAAATCTACCACCACCCAGCGGAATTGCAGGCTGCGTTCCTATGCCCAGCTCAGGCGAGCTGAATGGAATCTGCAGTGGTGATGACTATCTCGCTAACTAGGGGACCGTGACAAGCATAGTGACATGATCTGAGAGCAGTTGAGATATTCTATACTGAGATGCCAAGCCATCATTTAATGTGTACGTGCTTACAGTGTCACAGCCCGCCAATAGCTACAACAAATCTGAGTCGACCGAGCTTGACTTATCTTGGTCAATTTTATGCCCAGAGAATTGAGAACATACGCTCGAAGCCAGTAATTCGTGACCGATCCCTCCAGCAGAGACGAATCATCAATAAGCTTTATCGAAGCGCAAACACAAGCACACATGCATGCATCGGGCGGAACGGGCTTGCTGCGTATCATCCAGGTTTCACGGAATCTGGACCCCTGGGTGGTTTAGATATTATTGATTCGGGTTTGGGACTGGAGGGGGCTGGAGGATCTGCCTGAGGGTCCTGGAATCTTCCGTCCGCTTACTGTCATGTGATTGTGCGGTCAGTATGACTGGGGGCAACTCGGAGGTCGGGCGATGCAGAAGAATCCTGTTGCGGGCAGTAGTATGGCCCTCCGTCAGACTATTTTGCTCCGCCCAGGAGGCAGAACCCGATGATACAGCATCCAATAATGTAGCTTCGCTTGGTAGCAAGCTGGAGCGCAGTGCTCTTCATGCACCCCAAAATCAAGAAATATCGTGCAATCCAGCAGGGCGGGCAAAAGTCTGTTCCTGCGAGAAGTCCCGGCGTATCCGCCTCAGGCCGGGCCGCTACCGCCGACAATCCCCACCAGGGACTGGACTAATTATACCCGGCTGGGGGGGGTGCAGGCAGGCAGGCAGGCAGCATGATTGTTAAGTCCAGTGTCGAATAGACTAGACTCGCGATGGTGAGTTTATTGAGGGGGGAAGAGGTATCGAAAGGTATGACGTGGGAATTGTGATTGTCGCATGGGAAGGGTTTAGGGCGAGGGCCGATACTGTCGATCGTGCGGACAAATTACGTCGTTGGCCCGATGGGTGGCAGAAACGTTGCCGTTTCAAGGCCCCACGCTGTTTCAGGTGGGAAAAGCCGAATACGGCTGTTGGAATACGAAGTGCTCGGGTTGATGACAGAGTACAGTACACTAAGATGAGAAGGGAGTGGAAGGAAGTTGGATAGTAAGTTAGAACATCAGTAGGCTGTCAGTCTGGTGGTATGGGATGAAGTGGACAATTCTAGACCGAGGAGTCACCGGAGTCCGCAGCAACATCATCTCCAGCCAATGATGAAGCCATCTCCCTTGGTTGCTTGGTCAAGCTTTCGGCAAGGGCGGAGTGGAATGGAAGAGGGGGTGGATAAGATGAGAATGCGAGATAGCATGAGGAGGAGGAAGGAGGAAGGACTCATTGCAACAGAACTATGGCTAATAAGTTGATTGTGCATAGAAGCACATTCAATCTGTAAACAATCTACCTATCCGGTCAATAACCAAGTGAAGAAATGAATCAGCGTATCCAGAGGCAGGCACCCCAAGGACTCGATGCGCACAAGTCGGTGGGGACGCGCCGACCGCGCTGAGGCTCACCCAATGGCGATGAAAGACGCCCGTCAGCCAGCTTGGAACACAGCCAGCAGGCCGCGTGGGCAACCATCCATGAACTTGACCCATGTTACTCTTCTGTCGATTTCTGCCTCTCATTCATCTTGTTCCAATCTGATTTATAAATAACAGTGGGCCCCCTCACGCGTCCGAATCAGTAGTGGTCGAGTTTTTTTTTTCTCTCTCTCTCTCTTTGTCCTTGGATGCTTGCTTTGGCTTGCTGAGCGGCGCTTGATTTCCCTCCGATTCCCCAATTAAATATTGTACTCTTCGCTCTCTCTCTCGGTCGGACTTCTTCTCCTCCGACTCCTACTTCTCTTCCCCTCACTCAGTCCCATCCCAGTACAGACTCATCAACATCGAATCTGTCTCACACCACCAAGAAAAGCAACCCGTTCAAGCATGCGATTATAAACCCGCGCACTCCCGCTTTCCTCCTCACCCCCCCCCCAAAAATAAATACAACCACACCCACCTGGCACACTAGACTAGTTCCAATTCTAGTCTCCATTGTACTCGGACCACCAACCTCCCCGATCGCACGGCCGTGCCCAAATCCGTCCGCCTGCACTACTATATATCTCGCTACTAGGTAACTCCGTACAACACCACAGAGAAGAATCTCCAGCACAGAAACCGGGTATCGCAAACGATTTCCCGTCACTTTGTTCCCCTCCCGAAAAAAACCACAAAGTACATATCCGATCAGCACACAAACCCTCCAACAAAATGGGCACCCTCAGTAGATCCGCCATCATCGTCATCGTCATCGTCGCCTGCCTCGCGCTCGTCGCGATGGGCGCCGCCCTCTTCAAGACCTACGGCGGGCCCGAGAAGGAGCGGCCCTACAACTTCTCCCGCGAGCAGGAATCCTACATGCGCTCCGTGCGCTTAAAGAATCTGGGCTTCTTTCAGCGCGAGTCGATGATGGGGTACGGTGGCGGTGGTGGCGGTGGTGGTGGGAAGGGCCCTGCGGCGCCGGTCGTCCGGGATGTGGAGTCAGGATGTATGTTTTTCTTGCCTTTTTCTCCCCTCCCAGAAACACAGATGGTAAACTGGGAAAAAAGGTCGAAGCTAATTTTTTGTGAAATCTGCAGATTCGGAGAATGGGTCGTCGCTTTACTAGTCCCCATCTTTCTCTGCACGACTTTTTCGGAGGACTTCCGGATCTCGCTTCGAGGAGGACGATACGATACCATTTTGCCAATGCAAAAGAAAACCAAAAAGGCTATTTGTGAAGAGCGTGGATATTGTATGAATTGACGATCATGGGGTTTTGCTTTGTTCGATTTTCTCAACCATTCGGGGGTTTTATACTATCACTTTTGCTGGGTCTGATATGAGTTTCCATGTTTCCAGCGGTGCTGAGGGGCTGGCGTTCTGAACTTGTCTATATGCTTTCTAGATTATACCTATCTGCCGTTCTTGTCAATTCGACCATTGTCTTATCGCTACTGATTGTGGTTTCATGTTGTTTGAGATTGACGAAGGCTGGCAGGTTCAAATCTCATACCTCATCACGTCCAGTCATGTGCAACTGCTCATGCTGTAAATTCACAGGCTCAGGAAAGACACTTTCCCTCCCCCCCACACCCCTAAAATCACCCCTTCCATTCCTTCTCCAGGGAAATAATAACTCTCCGCCTTGATACCCCGCACCACAGTAAGTAGCGCGTCTTTCTCCGCTTGTGATGCCTCCCGAAACGTCTCCGCCCCTAGCACCACCGACAGACTCGCTGTCAACGCTGCCGTTGGACTCTGTCGGTTGGCTACCGCCACCCCGCAGATCTCCCGCACTGTGGTACGGATCTCTTCGTCTAGCACGGCAAGCGCCCGACGGTGCGACACGCGGGGGCGGAGCCGGTCAACGTGGGGGTCGTGCGTGGCAAGCAACAGATCGATGAGCCCGAGGGATTGCGTGGCCACGATGTGGGTGTCGTTGAGGAACCATTGCTGTGGGAAGAAGAGTCCTTCGGAGGGCAAAGCAGAAGTGGTGTAGATTGGGGTGAAGCTCGAGGGTGCGCGAGCCGCCCAGCTTTGGCGGAGGTTGAGAAGGTGTTCATAGACGGTGGATTTCTGACCGGGAGATTGTTCAGGAGAATGGACTGGCGGGAAACAGTATTGAATGACATGCGCCCCGATGATGAGCAACCGGTTCGCCCAGATATGGTCTGGAGAGGCTCGGGTGGGAAGGTAGTGAGCCACAGTGGTGAGGGGTATCCGGAAGGATCGACGCTGGGTGATGGCCATGTGGAATTCCTGCCGGAAGCCGACCCAGAAGGCTGAGGAGCGGAGGCCATGACACGTCTGGATCGCGGAAGAAGCTTGTGCTTCGAGAAAGACTTGGAGACCACGGATGGCGGTGTCAGAGGGGGGATCGGTAAAGGGACCTGGTGGATCAGCCGAGGCGTTCTCCCAAGGGGTGAGGAGTGGAAGGGATTGAGAGAAGGTATACTGTCAAGTTCTTCATAGAACCGGAGAATCACAACCGCGGCAAGTAGGTTCTCGTCCATGATCGCGTTAGGTTCCTGGCTGGCAGCACGTAGGCCAGCGATAGAGCGACTGTGGTAGGCGAGCATAGACTCCTCGCCAATAGCGAGGCCCTCTTTCAATCCATATTGTTGTGTTATTGCGAGCTGACGTTGTTGAGGGAGAGTGCTGAAATGCCGGGCGGATGCGGCGAGGATCGCGTCCAGAAGAGGTGCGCAAATACGCGCTCTTTGTGGAACAACGACGGCAAAGTGCCTTTCCGGGTCACACAGGTCGAACTGAGGGTCTGAGCAATAGCCGCACAACCTTATCAAAGACAACGTACCCATAACCCGAGACTCTCGACAAAATAACGGATAAGACAGGCTTCCTCTAGGCTCAACTGTGCCTGCGTGGCCTGGGTTTGTGATTGCGGTGACGGTAGATCAGCGGCGAGGAGAGTATTGATTGCAGATAGTCTCGATTCGTCCCATGTCTGTTCTGAGCTGCGAATGCCACCATGTTCGATCTGGCGGGTTGGATGAGAGGGAAACGCGTCAGTCTGCTCCGCGGCAATAGTTGTCTCTGCCGCGTAAAGGGCTGCTAAGGCTGGAGTCTCATCGACGTATTGAAATGCATGTTTGCCTGCTGGAAGGTAAGCTGCGATTGTAACCAGAAGAAAAGCCATACTGATATCTAGTGTATTTGACGCATCAGAGAAATCCTGCGCATATTCTGCGCTGGTTGTGTTCAGGAACTGCAACTGTGGGCTGGAACGAATGCATTCTCTCCCAGCATTTCGGCATCGTTCACATTTGGGGCGAGAGTCATCACCTATGAGGCAGATGAAGTGAGTTCAGTGACGAAGGCGACGTGACTATTCTGAAAATGCCTACATCGCAGGTGGTGTCCTGGGTTCAATGAGTAAGCGAGCAGCCCACAGGGACAAAAGTTGAGCACTTACTTCGGCAATGCTCACTAAAGCCAATCAGTAGTGTCTATAAAATAAGACATTTAAGGGTGCTTACCAGGGTTGGCGCCTTGCTGGCATGCAAGGCAGAGAATCGGTGAAGGTGGGAAGGAGTAGCTGGTAGAGTTGAAGAGATGGATCTCACAAAATTGGAGGGGTTCGGCGACGGTTGCCTGTTCGGCTACTCCATCTACTCGGCAACCCCGCCCATCCATGGTTCAATTAATCAACTAAATCAACTACGTACGGTACTTTCAACGATTCAACCGAATGTACCCCAAAATTTACAGTCCATCATTGGGATCCCAGATCTTGAACCACCGCTCATCCATCCCCGCATCCCCAGTCTCATAGAAACGCAAGTCCGTACTCAATCGAATGCGCCCCTGCGCATCCTCGTTGCGCCCACTAGCATGGATGGTATACGGATGATGGAAAACCACGTCGCCCGCCTCATAATTAGTGGCCAGCCACTTTTGAGACTTGGAGGTTGGATGATCTGACACGAACTCGTTAGGCGACTTGGCCAGCATTCCACCAGCCATCATGTTGACGTTATAGGCGGAAAGGCGCTGCTCAGTCGTGAACCCGGCAGCGCGAGTGGTAAAATCCTCCTCAATCTCATGTCCTAGCGCTACAGACTTCTCCAGGTAGCACAGTCCTCCACCATTGATTGAGATATCGCCTCGATGAATTAGAATAGCGTACCACTTCGGAGATATCATTCAACTCACCAATTGGGACCCAAGCAGTGAGGCAGTATCCCTCGCCTCCGCGCAGAAAAAGCTTATCGTAATGTATGCCAGTGCCCATCCCAAAGGGGACATTATGGCGCAGCATCGTTCGGTCCAGCAGCACATGCTGTTTCCAGCCCATCAACAGCCGGATGAAATGCGTCAGAGCGGGATGCTCGACAAAGGCACGGTACTTGGGGTCGGAGTGGGCGTCGATAAGAATCTTAGCCTCGACAGGATCAGCCGGCAGGCCTTGACCACCAATGCCCTTGTGTAGATCGGGATGAGACGAGTTGTTGAAGATACCATCCCGCAGGGATGACCCCGGTTGCAGAAGAGATGTGTGGGCGTAGGCGTTGAAATAGCTGGACCACAGTCAATAACAGAAATATACCCCGGATGCTCACATGCAGGCAGCGTACTTACTTCTCCCTAGCGTCCAGAACATCCTCACGGGGAATAAGTCCTTTAACAAAGAGGTATCCATCCTCCTCGAATCGACGGCGAAGTTCGTCCAATGGAAGCGCAGGTGCAGAGGGTCGCAGCAAACCAACCTTGTCAACGTCAATGCGACCACCACTCTGCCCTAAACCTTGTGCTAGCTTTATTGCTGCATAGTTGTGAGGGTCAAGAGAGTTTGAGCTAGGACGTTCAGTATAAGCCATTTCGTTATCGAGGCTTCAGGTGTCGCGGAGACCTCCAGTTGCGCTGCTCCCGGGCTATGCCACCACTTATGTATGGTGGATTGTATGTTTAAATTGGACAGAGCCTGATCGAATTTTGTCCTCTCGTGCAGCCCCATGCCGTCTCAGCTGCTTTTGCATGGATCATCCAGCATGTGGATTGACAATCATGCAGTGGATTGCATGTTCGCCGACATTTACCATTCTGATATTTGGGGATAGTCTCGCCGGCGCTAACCGCTTTTGTCTTCGCTTGGGCATAATCCCGGGTAAGTATACAGATGCATCGACATATATCAATCAAGTGCTGCTCGCGATGACCACAGAACATTCGCACAAATTAATTGAGCCAGCCTCCTCTTCACAATCATGTATGCTTTAGTCCTCCTCATCCTCTGTCATCTTTTATTCTTCTACCATGGCATACGTCCCGTCATCAACTACTTCCGAGATCCCAAAGGTCTCCGCAAGTACCCCCAACTCTCACTCTGGTCGGGAATCTCGAGTCTTCCTCTAGTGATCGAGTCCCACAGAGGCACGCAATACAAGCGACTCTTTGCAGCCCATAAGAACCATCCAGTGCTCCGCACTGGCCCCAACATGTTATCCTACGCAGACCCCAATGCCATCAGAGACATCTACGGCCACAGCACGAAATGCACCAAGGACCTGTTCTACTCCATCACAAGCGGCTCTCACTTCCACCTCGCCGACGTCGTCGACAAGAGCGAGCACGCCCGCAAGCGCAAGGTCCTGTCCAGTGCCTACGCGCTCAAGAACCTCGAATCCTGGGAGTACAAGGTCGCCGACATGACGCGGCGCATCATCGGGGCGTTCGATGCCCGGTGCACGGATCCCCTCCCCAACGGCTACCGCCCCAAGGAAGAGGATCTGACGGTTGACTACCGTCTGTGGACGAACCTGTTCACCATTGCAGCCATCGCAAACATCGGCCTAAGCGAAGATATCCGCTTTCTGGACCAAGGCAACGACCAGATCACGTCCGAATCCATGGACGGGACCATCAAGCGCGTGAGCTTCCGAGAATGCCACTTCGCAAACGGGTCGGCCACCTCGACGCTAATCTGGTGCTACGAGTGGTACCACACCCTCGTCAAAGCCAGCAAGTTGCTGTCCACCACGTTCCGCCGCAAGTGGCAGCTCAGCCAGGACTGGGACGGGATCGTCTACAGCCGCGCCCACAACCGGTGGAAACGTTACCAGAACGGGGAGCAGCTGGACGATTTCTTCGCCGCGATGATGGCGGACAAGACCGGGGTGCCGCACAACCTGGAATGGGGCGAGGTGGTCGCCGAGGTGAGCATCATGATCAACGCCGGGTCCGACACCACGGCCATCGCGTTGAGCAACGTCATGTTCCTGCTTCTGCGCCACCCGCACTGCCTCCAGAAGCTGCGCGAGGAGGTGGACGAAGTTCTGGAAGAGGAGGAGGTCGTCGCGCCGTACGACAAGGTCAAACATCTGCCCTATCTGCGGGCCTGTCTGGATGAGTCGATGCGGCTGTATCCGCCGGTCTCGTTTGCGCTGCCGCGCCGCACGCCCCCGGGGGGGACCACGATTCTGGGCGAGTTCGTGCCCGGGAACACGTCGGTCGGGATCTCGGCGTATGTCGTGCATCGCAACGAGGCCGTCTTCCCCGAGCCGGACGCCTTCAAGCCGGAGCGCTGGCTCGGCGAGGCGGGCAAGGACCTGCAGCCGTACTTTGTGGCCTTCAGCACCGGCGCCCGCGGGTGTATCGGTCGCAACATCAGCTACCTGGAGCAGACCGTGTTGATCGCTTCGCTGGTGCACCGCTACGAGTTCGCATTGCCTCATCCGACCTGGGAACCCACGAGGCATGAAACCACGAATACGGGGCTGGGACCGATCCCTATCAAGATTTGGCGGAGGGGGGAGGTTCAGGTTCAGCATTGACAACGGCACTAGTTACTCGCTAAAGTGGATCTAGATCTAGATGGGGCGGTTGGGATCTCGTATACACCATACAGTATACTTTTTGAACACGTAAAAGCACTTGAACCACTGTTCATACTTAGTTCGTCGTATAAAGTACTCAAGCCCCCCTCTCTCGGAAGAAGATTGATTCGAAGCCTCTTTCCATCCTGAAATCGGTCGTCCAGTGGCAATGAATCGCATCCAAAAGCCCCACAGGCAGGCTTCCTAAACACTATACCGAAAATGTACATTCTCCAGATAAGTTTAGATCTGACTGCTGGTGAAGCGGAAAATCCGTTTACTAGCTTCCTCCAGTACGGTAGGTTCTGTCTTCCCGTCTCTCTATCTTCATTCACCGTAACTTGGCCAGGGAGTGGTGCAGGAGACGCGCAGCTACGGCAACGGTGCCGCGACTTCACCCAGCACGTCCATCGTCCCCTTTGCGAGAACTTCGACATCCTCCTGCATCCGGGTAACACCAATGCTTGGAGCAAGGTGATTAGCCTTCTCTGCGAAAGAGGAGATTATATCCTTTGCGAAGAGTTCACATACCCTTCCGCTCAAGCATGTTGGGTTCCGTTGGGCAATTACGCCGCACCAGTGGCCATGGATGCTCAAGGCTTCCACGATGACTCCCTAGAATCCACTCTGGCTGAATGGGAGCTGAACCATCCAGGTTTTCCAGCGTCCGCACGTTCTCTACCTCGTGAGCGTGGGCTCGAATCCTACTGGCGTGACAATGGGAGTCGAGCGACGGCGCAAGATCTATGAGATCTGTGTTCGGTATGGTCATTAGATCTTCATCTGAGCTCTGCTTGATCAACTACCGACGAAAACTTACTCCAATCCATACCAGACATCATCATCGTCGAAGACGACCCCTATTTCTTCCTCCAATTCCCGGAATACGAACTCAATTCGAAGACCACCAATGATACAAGCACATCCAACGAACAGTTCCTCGCCAGTCTCGCCCCATCCTTCCTCCAAATCGACTACCAGGGTCGCGCCATCCGCCTCGAGTCATTCAGCAAGACTCTGGCTCCCGGCCTTCGCCTCGGATACTTCATCGCCCGCCCATTCTTCATCCAGCGCCTCCTCCTCGCCACGGAGGTCGAGACCCAAGACCCGTCCGGCCTTTGGCAAGCCGTCGTGCTCAGCCTCCTGCAGACATGGGGGTTGGACGGGTACCAAACCTGGCTCCAGAGCCTGCGAGACGAATACCAAGCCCGTCGGGACTGGATGATCCGTGCCTTCCAGCACGAATTCACCCTCGTCTCGGGTTCGCAGCATTCCGAACTGGATGTGGCGGACTCCACTCTCGTGGCGGTTCTCGACGCCGTCCCGATCTTCTCGTTCGTGCCGCCAACGGGGGGGATGTTCATCTGGGCGCAGTTCCACCTCCACGCAAACCCGACATTTCGGAAGATGCGCGACGATCAATCTCTTGAGGATTCGGAGGATTGCTTCGCGGAGCATTTTTGGGAGATGTTAATCGAAGAACGGGTACGCTTGCTCCTTTGCTTATTTGACTGAACTCTATCCCCTTTTCTCCGTTTTGTCCGCTGGGGACTGGTACTGATCCTGAGTCCGAGTAAGGTCCTTTTGACTCCCGGCTCATATTACCATCCCTGGCAAGGGGAGGGCAAGGTAACAACCCAAGCTCGAGGCGCGAAACCGACAGTGACGAAATTTCGATTTTCCTTCTCCATGACGACGGTAAGTGGATAATCTGCCCTTGCTCTGGCGTTTACTTGGTGCCGACGGTCGCTGATCTATGGTGGCAGCGGGAGGAGATGGAACGTGGCATTGCTCGTCTTGCAAAGGTGGTTCGAGCGTCGTGGGAACTTTGATCAGGGGTCAGCCTATCTTCATGCTTTGGGGAAAGCCCACACAATTCTTCTCACTCCCCCATTGGCATGGAGTGACTTAAGGCATGGTGGACTGCCTATGTACTGTAGTATAACCCTTGCAGAGTAGACCCCATCGAAAAAGAAAATAAGTAGGCCTTGTGCCAGTTCTGAGGCACGTTGGTAATGAGCTATCTTGCGCGGTAGAGCGAGAGGCTCTTTCAGGGGCAACGTCATTATGGAGGAGCAGTTTTCGTCTCCCAGTTTTTCGGAGTGGGTGGAATCTCGAGAAGAAGCATTCCGGGTCACTAGCGAGCTTGTTCGGAGCTCCACCGGTTGCCACTTTAACAGTGAAGCTTTCGCAGCAGTACACTGCTTGGTTAGAAAAAAAGTCTTTTCCGAGTTGGTGCATTTCAAACCCGTGGCCATAATGTGCTGTTCCAGTAGCGATATCACCTTGCAAACTTGGAAACTCCGAAACCTCTGTGGGATAAGTAGGGCACCGCTGGCATGGGAAGGTTTATGCATTATACTTGCAAGGCTGTAATGTTCTTGCCATGCTATACCCCGACCAATGGAGGTTCGATGACTGAGGTCTTCTCAGTCATCCGATGGATCCGAGTTCTTGTCAGCGGGGTTTGTCAGGTGCCTGTGTCTGAGTGCCGTTAGCGAGTGTTCACTGGGAGGAAAGTGGTTTGTGGGCTCAGAAGAACTGTAGTTTGGTACCTCAACAAATGAGACGGTTGCAATTGCCAGATTTTAGTAGACAGTCTCCCTCTCTTCTATACCATACGGATTCAAAGACATTGTGTGTAGAATTAAGCGGTGGTATTTATTAGGGTGTAATTATGTAGACTAGGAATCACTTTTTAAAAAAAAAGGGCAGTCTAGTGAAAGGAAGAAAGTCCAGAAATGGGTCTACTCTTGCCAAAAAGAACAGAAAAATAAGAAAAGAGCAATTTCGCCCATCCTTGCATCCAGCCGTGCAGAGAGACTCGCTTAGATGATGGAACCCAGAGCAATGCAGGGAAGAGCGACACCGAGAAGGTCGTCGGACTATTCAGTTGTGTTAGTTTATCCGCTCTTCGGGAATATAGGGGAGCTTTGGAGGTGAAACTCACAGCGTCGGCTCCGCTGTACTGGCAGCAGGCAATGTTCTGCTTGCACTGCTGGTTGAGGATGTCCTGGGCGTCGATGGCGATAATAGGAACTGTGGGAGAACAGGTCAATGTTAGCATTGCTTATTCTTGGGGCATCCTTTCTCGGAGAAGATGATAGGATGGTGCTGGCGAAAAACATACTCTCGAGATCGAGCTTGGAGCACTGGTCGAAGAGACCAAGACCCTCAGAGCCCGAGCCGGTACCGCCAATGTTGCCGAGGAGACCGGCCAGAGCACCATCGTCGATGGTGGTGGTGTCGCCGGCGTAGGTGGCCTTGTTGCAGCAGGAGAGCTGAGCCTGGTTACCACACTTGGCAGAACCCTGCTCGATGGTCCAGTCATCGGGAACGGGGTAGCGGGGCTTGTCGCCCTTGTCGCCCTCAGCAGCGCGGACCTCAAGGTTGCGGGCGGAGGGACCACCGACAGCAGCGGTGGCGGTGGCCAGAGTGGCAGCAGCGAGAATGGCGAAGAAGCGCATGGTGATGATAGTGGTGAAGAGGGTTTGGTTTGGAGGTTTGATAGATAGTTTGATTGGAGTGAGAGAGTGAGAGACGATGATGAAGAGGGATAGAAAACGACGGAGCAAACGACGGTATATATGCTTTTTCAGAAGGCCTGTTTGTGGTTGATGTTTACCTCTGCCCCAGCCCTTCCATTGTTTGGGTGGACAGGATGTTGTTAGTTCGGGAATTCCAGTTCTCCGTTGCATTCCTAGCAAGGGAAGCTTTCCGGTTGCGGCGCTGGGGCGCGTTACAATGACGGGACGGCGTTGCACGGCACCCAAGATCTCGGACATCACGATTGCGACCGAATGTGACGTTGTCCAGGGCCCTTTTCTTCCACTGATCCCTTTGGTCCCTGGTTCAGATGCTTAGTTTACGTTCATGAAGGGTTAGTCGTGAGCAGATCCTGTCCCGGAAACAGTGGCATTGACTTTTCATTCTGGCTGGCATTCCACTCCTTATCGCGGATCTTCAATTGTTCCAACAAGGGAGAGAAGAGAACGAGTCATAGAAAAACAACAACAACTATTCTAGACCCAAAATACTGAGCAAGAACGTGCATGTTAGCGGAGAAAAAGAAAACTTTGCATGCTGGGAGGAAAATCCCTCACATGGTTATCCACATAGACTCAATCTGTGTCTCGTTCTCTCCTTTCAATCCTAACCTTCGATTGCCCCTTTGAACGCGCAACTGATTCGGACCCTTTTATGAGGATCTGCGAGTGATGCAGGACTAGCTCAATTCCTCCAGAAAGAGTTCATGCATCTCGGTTGACCTGCATTTGCATTTCGTTAGCTGCTGGGAGAATTTGCCCAAGACTAGTATTATGTTAAGCTCATCAATGGAGTGCAGGGTGGAGTGCGTACGGATCGGAGAATATTCATTGCGACGTTATGCTCGACGGCGAACAACCGACCTACTTTCCTCAGACAATCTTTGTCAACGCATGGCGATGTCTGCGCAGATGCGAGCCATGACCACTCTCAGAGGGATTCTTTTAATTGTGGATGTATGTAGTTGCATACTCGTATCAGTAGTGGCCTCCGTGGCCAAGGCCGCACCAACGATAAGTGTCAGCGCTGCTAAGTAATCCGGCCACGTGATTCCAAGACCTTTTCATCTTGTTTACATACGGAACGTAGCTAGTTCAACCAACCAACCAACCAACCAACCATCAAGGATCATATCAAACACGTCCCAGAACCTCCCCTGAAGCCTCTCAGTTCGTTGACAATAAGCAACCTCGATGCTTGGTGCTGTGGGCAATCCGCGAAACCGTAGTCGGTCGGTTTGCTCCGAATTCTGATCAGCCATACGATGGTACTCTCTTTCATGAGTTTTGCAGGTTATATCGCCAATCATGCGTAGTCACTTTTAGTGTGTTTCTCTTGATGTTTACCGGGGCGGATCCGATAGAGAATCCGGCCAAGACTCGTGTTCGTAAATCAACAACGTGGTCATTGATTTAACCTTCAGGTACTGCGTATTGTGCCTGAGAATGTAGATATTGCGTGATCAAAATAAAGTATGGCGACGACTAATTGCTAGGATGAAGTGTGCTGCCAGCTTGTTGTGTCGACACATGGCAATCGTAGTACTAAGTATATATATATATCGATCAAGCCACATGCATATGGATTATTCCAGTGATGATGGGGTCCCACATTACGGATATCTTCTTTGGTCTAGCATAAAAGTCAGTGTGCTGATGAGAGATAGCATGTCGAGAACTCTATAGTGAAGTTACTTGGACATATTCAGTACCTCCCCAGATATAGTTCATGATAGATTGAGAAAGAACCCGTGATGACGACTACAAAGAAAGGCACGGATGCCCCAGGCGCCAAGGCGGTGAGAAGCGCAACCTCAACCGTCGCCCCGCAAGCTTTCGGCTGGTCATCGACGTCAGCCTCACAGAACCCCCCGTCGCCGTCAACATGAAGATCGTTTACATCGGAGTGAGTGCTCCTCATTTCTTCCTTCTATTGTGACAACTGTCTCTAACGCCTACGCCGATCTAGATCCTTCAAAATGGCCAGGCCCCCGCGGTGGAGCTCTGCGCCGAGCGTGAGCTTAGCAGCTACTCGCGCTTTACCAGGGGTAGCATTAGCGAGTTCATGACTATGTTCAGCAAGACCGTCGCCGAACGCACGAAACAAGGCCAACGACAGGACATTCAAGAGCAAGGCAAGTTTTCCACCCGTCATCTCGAGTTATTTGTCCACCTAGTCCTATTCGACCACCAGCCCCTGACCGCCAGATCCCAGACTTCACATTCCACGTATACGCGCGCACCCAGGGTATCGCCGGTGTCATCATCAGTGATAACGAGTATCCTTCGCTCGCCGCTCACCAGGTCCTTTCCAAGACTCTTGACGAATTTCTCACCCTCCACCCGAACGCTGGTTCCTCGCGGGAACCGATCTCCTTCCCCTCGCTGAAGACCTACATCCAAGCCTACCAGGACCCCCACCAGGTGGACAGCATCCTCAAGATCCAGAAGGAGCTGGATGAGACAAAGATCGTACTTCACAAGACCATCGAGAGTGTGAGTTGATAGTCCTGGGTTGTAGCAGGTGGTCAGTCAGTTGACAGGGCTGACTCTCTGAATTAGGTCCTCGAACGCGGCGAGAAGATCGATGACTTGGTATCTAAGTCGGAAGGTCTGAGTGCACAGTCGAAGATGTTTTACACCTCGGCGAAGAAGCAGAACTCCTGCTGTACGATCATGTGAGGGCGCATGGGATGACCCGGACTCGAGTCGCCCGTACTACCCCGGCGGAAATACACCAGCGACCGATTATCATGACTTCGTTTTGAGAGCGTTTTTTGTTTGCTACAGGGCATTCGTTTGCAGTTCTGGACCAGTATTGCTTGATTCATGAATAGGGATGGGAACACCCGGGTGCTTCGAATTACGGGAGACAAAGGCGGGAGGAGGGGGTTTAGAGTAGGCATTCTTATTTGCTTTAGGGCCCGAAGAGCAGCAGTCAATGCAGTGTGGGCTTTGATGATTTGACGCCGCCGTACCGAGAAGGACAGCGTAGCAACTCAACTGGCGCGTACTGCCGTCGTAGTTATCTCCGCGCCCTCTGTTTTTGCTCGTTTCGCTGTTTTGGTCATGGCGGTGGATCAAAGAGGGGCAAATCGACGGACCATTCTTATCTATTGAGGAAGGGCGATGCTGGCGGTGATGATTGGTGGTAGGTTCAAGCTCCCAAGTATTAGACTTATTTATTGCAAATTAGTGGGTGATTATCAGGGTTACGAACCCACTGATCCCCCAGTCGGGCCCTACCCGTGGTTCCCGCCGAGGAATTGGGAATGGCTACATTTCGGCCAATTCTTCTACCGTGAAGGTGATTCTGGCAGTGGAAGATGTGAAGTAAGCTAGACTACTATGTGAGTACAGTTGCGACAGATCCAATCTATCCATGCTAAATTTTCTGACTGCAGACTTCTTGCCAGTCAATCAGCGGTGAATAAGACCGATTAAGCAGGCCAGGCTCGTCATGGCCCAATAGCGAACTCCACCCCCTGAGGACTGCCCCTCCCTCTTCCTCACCTTCGCTTCACAGTTCACCTTAGTCGTGTTCTCCTTCTAGAACACGATCCACACCCACAACCAACAGCCTCAGTTTCCATTATGTAGCAGCATCGGCCTGGGGCTGCCTATCATCTTTTATGCCCGAGGCTACCCGGGTCCCGGCCCGGTTGGCTTCCATTGGTCACACCCGCCGAAGATGCCCTCGCTCCGAACGGATATTGTTCCTTGTTGCCAGCCAGTGCCAGTGCTTAGGTGGTGTGCACTGTGGGAATTATTGACGTTGCCCAACCTTGGGATACACCCATTACCTTATTTTGTTCGGTTGTATTATTTTATTATCACGCTGGGTCCCCGCGGTGACCCTCCTCGTTTTGTCGCCCGCCTGCTACTTTCATTCCTTTCATATCCAGTTCAGCGTTACGTTCTAGCGATTTGTATGCATCCATAGGTGAGTGTTGCCCTATACTCTATATTGCCCGTGTGCATGTCTGACTGACTGGATACTAGATACCCTTACTACTACACCATTCTTTCCACGCCTTTCCTTTGTTTATAGGATAGCCCGAGAATATCTCTTTTGTTGGAACCCCCACCGTCACCTTTCTAGGGCCAGGGGTGCCCTTCTACTCAACATCACCATGGATCATGATTTCGTTCTCCAGCAGACGCTCCCGTGGAGCTTACAGCGCAATCGGTTGGCAGAACTTCTGACGGCGGATTTCACGGTTGCTGCAGGCTCAGCAGCCTTGGTCACTCCGGCCGTGATGATTCTGGACAGGTACAGCTCACCTGGCTTCTCGAGAGCGAATGCACGTATTGACCCTCAAATTAGACTGGTGGTGGAAAAGTCCTCTCACAATCAACCTCTTCTGCCCGCATTTCGTCGACACCTGTGGCTCTCTATCACGCAACCTGCGACCTTCCTCACGTCGCGACCCAGTCTGCTTGTCTGGTCCCTCTATACCGCAACGTTCGCGGCGGCGAATGCCACCGAGACCGTCCTCAGCGAGGTCTATCCACACATCGACCACGCACTTGCCACGACGTCGACGTTCTTGACCACGTTCGTCGTCAACTCCTCCGTCGGCATTTGGAAGGACGTCAAGTTCGCTCAACTTTTCGGCCACAACCACAACACCAGCACTGCGGGGACAACTACACCCCCGCCCCCTGCAGCGGCATCAACTCCGGCAGCCACAGGCGCAACCAAACCAGCCGCCGCCGCCGCCGCGGCACCCCAGAGCAAGATCCTCCGCTCCGTCACCCGCTCCATTCCCTTTGCTACCTACTCAGCCTTCCTCATCCGCGACGCCCTGACGATCTTCGGCTCCTTCAGCCTCCCGGCGATGGTCTCTACCTCAATCCCAGACTCGGTCGCTTCGAGCGAGTACGCCAAGATCCTCCTTGCGCAATTGGCCATCCCAGCCTCGATCCAACTCATCAGTACCCCGATCCATCTGCTGGGTTTGGACCTCTACAACCGACCGATAACGATTCCTGCCGCGGACCGGATGGCGCGAGTGAGTCGGGATTGGATCGGGGCGTCGCTGACGCGGATGTGTCGCATCATTCCCGCCTTCGGAATCGGTGGGTTTGCCAATACCGAGGGGCGGGCCTATCTCCATGAGCAACTGCGGCTGTCTGGTGAGGAGTGAAACAATCCCAACCACTTCAGATGGCCTTGTCTATCTCACCCACTGAAGCATGCAAAATCTAATCCCTGATGACTCAACTGGGACACTCATCATAAGAACGCAGACTTGTGACAATCCACAAACAAACGATCGGGATTCTGCGACCGCGTTCGGCGATGGCTCGGTGAAGAGGGAAGTGATTCGTGTTTCCGGCGCGGGGCGGGGCGGGTGCGCGCGCGCGTCTGCCCTTGTTTCCTCAATTAGGTCAAGCGGCACGTGGTCAGGCGGAGGTGCCGCCGGGAAACTCACACCGCCCGGCAAACCTCACTCCGCCCTACAACCAAAATAGGTTGACCGACGCGTGATGCCTCTAGCCCTAGCCCTTCCAAACTACTGGTTTGGGCAATTATGGAGGCGGTGTCCGCTCCCCACTGCTCACTTTCACTGCCAGCCACCGACCGGGCCGGTGCAGAGCCGGATGGATTGGGAACATCAACAAAACTGCCACGCCCTCCTATCCCCGGGATCATTCGACTGCCGGCATTGGGGATGGGAATCAATTGGCGGGGGAGGGGCTGACAAGAACCGTGCTCCGAGATCGGGTGATGCCTTATCGCGTCCGGCTTCCTCGGTTTTCGTCATCTCAAAGGCACGACCGGCTACAAATAGAAAGGTGGATTCCTCCTGTGGCTGTGTGCCCCCCCGTGCAGTGGCAACAACATGTTGCTGTTTTTAGGCTATGCTGGCATAGTCTACCAGAATATACTCGCTCAAAGTGCCGATCAAACCGTTCGGAATCTCCTTCTGTTTGTAGTATAGTATTTACTACCAGTTAACTATCTATAACTTACTACTTCTCGTTCCTGTAATGGTCGCTGGTAGTGCTGCCTAGGAAGCCGACTGATCCCTGCCCAAGTCTCTAAACCGCATGATCTAGATAGCCACAAGATAGCCATAACCATCCGCTCGCTGTGATGCCAGATCCTGGTCTCTATGCCGGCAATGCGCAGAAAAATACCTCGGATGGTTGCCGAGACCTTGCCGGTGTCACTCCTCCGATTCGATGCTTCTCCCGGCTCTAAACGAACCGCTACAGCAGATAAGCTGTTTAACCAGATAAGTCTGGGTGACAGGTTTCCTGCTCAATGCTGTCGAGCTCGCATATTCCATCAGCCTCATTCGACATATAAGGCGTAATCGTTCTGTCAAATTGGTAGGGATAAGGTGTGCTGATGCGGACGGCTCGGATGCACTCACCACTCTTCTCATTACAGCCCGAATGGAATTGAACAGAGCTTTTCAAATCGCTGCAGATGCAACCCCAGGCCTATCTCCTCTGTCATGACTGCCTCAAGAAACCCAAATCATGCTGCGGCTACCTAGAGTTTCCAGCAGTCGACAAGGCCCCAAGCTCGCTAGCTCACAGATGCTATTACAGTGCCCACATATCACGTCAAGCATCGAGAAGTTAGTGTGACTTTCGTCTCTAATATGGACTCACTAGAGATTTCCCGTAGGCTAATACACTTTCGAAGACAGCGTAGGAGAACTACCTTGACATTGACTTAGTATGCGCAGTTTTTAGTCATTGTTAATGTAGCACTTTGTTTCACGTTGTCTTGTGCTCGTTCTATGGGTACTGTCTCTAAAACCCTCCTTTCCAAGGCTGAAGGTCGCACACAAGATTAGTAGCCTTTTTTTATTTTTCTTTCCCAACATGCAATTCTTCCATGCAACTGATCCAGTGTGATGTTCGATGGGGTACAGGTCCAGACACTATGATCACGCGATATACCCCCAAGGTGTCGCGGAAGATACAATGTATCACTGGGCATGCGCCTTCTGATCCTCTTGGCTGGAGTTACTCCACAAACAGAACTTTCCGACTCCGGCCATTCTCCGTCCATGCGCTCGAGAACTTGTAGAGAATGCTATATTGTATAGCATTCTGGTGGCTCGTTTCGGGGGGTTATGGACCCAGTTGAATCCACGTGATCGATTCCATGGGGACTTGAGCTTTCTGACTAAGACCTGCCACAACATATCGGTGTTACATGGCCTAATCGGTTGCGAGTTTGTTTGAACTCGGGCGTCTAGTTCATCGTGTCTCCGGAGGGCACTAGAAGTGTAGTCTCGACCTGGCCATGGTGATGTTTTTCTTACTATGAAGATACTCTACACAGGCTATCATCCCTGGCCTCCGTGTAATCCAATCACATTGCACAGCATTGGTTACTCCATCGCGTGTTCACTTATCGCTCCGTCAATGACTCTGGTGAGATGACTCTGGCGAAGATGCGACTGGGAGCACTTGGGGATATAATTGCGTTCATACACCCAGGCATCAGCCTATGCTTCAATCCGGATCTTTCATCAGAATGGATTCTGGAAAAGAGTTATGGTCAGTAGAAGACTTTATACACGCAAGGGCTATATTGAAGAGTCACCAGGATACGAAGCACCATGAAGGCTGCCATCAACCACAAGGCCTTGTGTCTTGACACAAACGAGAGTGTATGGACGTTGATGCGTACTGATCTAGAAACCATCAGACAACTTGATACATTAGGAGGCCTCCATGACGTCTGCAGCCAAGGCAGATCTCATCCACCCATTCTTGAGGGAAGATGGATATCATTGGCTTGTCTGGTCTCAAAATTCTCAAGGTTGTCTGTCGGCAGTGAATGCGCTTAGCGCTCTCAGGGCCACCTGTCTCCTCCCCTACTTGCAAGCGGAAATGACATCGAGTAGTCCAAGAACGCACAGCCATGGCCGGCTCTCAAGGAGATAGATCCTTCTCGTTAGACACAAGTCCCTTAAATGGTTCTGTCGTCGAGCCTGAATCGACTACCCGCATACATTCAAGTTGTTAGGTTTCAAGTAATGTACATCAACGCCCTCACACCAACTATGCATGGAGTGCACATTGGCGTTCGCCCTTTGACACTAATCTGCACAGAACCATCGACTCTAGAAAGTCTGGTTAGTCACAAGTCGCATAGGAACAGAATTATGGATCGTGCGGCCCACGTATAGTTCGTGTCAATCGCATCCCTTGAGCAGCATCGCGTCCGGGACCCGTAGACCAAGGGCAATGCACGAGGAGCGGCGCATATGGCATAGGTTGAAATTCCCCGGATGGAACTGAGATCTGGATGGAGGCAGTGAATGGTCCTTTCAGTTTGGGACGGAGTGTTGTACCCGAGTCAGGGGGTCAGCTCTCTTTCCCCCGAGTCTGTTGACCTCCCTCAGGCAAAGTCTTCAACATTCTCAGTTGTGTCTCCTCCTGGTCCCACATCATCTCCGTTCATCTGTTCTTACGTCTACTCCACTCGGCTCCGATCACGATCTGGTGGAAGAAGTGGGGGCATCCGGCCCGCTAGCCGTGTCCGGACGGACTCCAAGATCACCTTACGAACGGGTCCCGCTTGACCACTATCAGAACATCTACTAGCTGAAAGGACTTATTTAGAGTCAGGCAGTATTCTGGCTTCTGTCAAACTACAAAGTTTCAGAAGAAAAGAGACAGGTTGATAACTAGTCTGAGAAGATGACATAACAAAGATGCTCTACCCTCGATCTCTTACGTGGTGCTGGCAGCCTATTTAAGCTTATTGGGCTACCTTTCGGGGTCGGTTGGATGAACTGGATCGCAGATTCTCGCCGATCGGAAATCTAATATAACCTTTGGCTGATATGACTCTGAGATTGATACTGAAGTCTAGTCTCTGAGAGCCGACCACAAAAGGACTCAGGGTCAGAGCCAATCTTCGAAAAGCCATTGTCATTACGTGAGGAGGAGTGCCTCCTCATGACATACGCCGGGGTTGATTGGATCCGTCGAGGTTGCTCGCGGAAAGTCTCGGCAATTACGTAGCCAAATGTCGGTCTGATTCTATGTCTGACGCTATAATGTACCAAAGCCATCCTCCTTCATGAGTATGCATGTGTTGGTGAGGCGACTAACGTGCAAGGAGAGAATTCGTTCAGATGAAGATGATAACAAAGAGTCGGTAGTGCCTAAACTACTTACTCCAGAATCATGCTTGGTAACCTCTCGAAGAGATGCGTTTCCTACATTTGCATTCCATACACAAGGCCACAATATTTTCTGTAAGGAGCCCATGTCTGAGAATTGAAGGTGGTTTTCTTGGCGCTCGGCGAGCGGTGAGCATCTCTCCCTTTGACGTCGATGGTGATTCCAGGCGAAGAGGTTCCGTTTACTCAATTAAATGATCTACGGTACTCCGAAAGAATGGAAACTATGCTGTGCGCCAGGTCTCACCGATTCTCGGTCCCGAGACACCACTTTTGTCACGAGTCCGGCTGTTATGAAATCATTCGTAGTACGAGGACATTCCTGGAAATCTATCCTCCACCCGGCACAAGAACCTAACTTATGCTTAGGCGGCATGCAGCACCAATGCACGAGGACGACAGGCATTTTGTGACGCGGCCAGAGTCGGAATAAAACGAGAAGAAGATGCAACAAATGAGCAGGATGATGCGACTCTGAATACGAGGTGGAGAGTGGTGGGAAATGCCGAAGCCAGCTGCCTGGGAGAAGGAAGTAAGTCAAATGGACTTTTGTCACTCCTCATCGGTTAACAACTTGCAGCCCCTGAAGTCAGGGATTCTCGTATAGGTAAGATCTGGCGTCGACGTGTCCAATAAAGAAGTGAAAGCAATGCATCATCGATCAATGTTTCTGCAATCTTGGGACCACGATAAGCCCTGTTGTATCGACCGCCGCTGATAGGCTCACAGAGAAGCATGATAACCCCGGCACAACCTGCCGGAAATCGCCTAGCCAGCTAGGCAATGACCAAACGAGGTCGATCTGCAGCGCATGATTGGCTCCAGGACCCTCAATGAGTCCCGTGACTTTGGCCCCGCCTACGCGTCGAACTCCTAAAAGCGGGATAGTCTTGGACGTCACGGGCGGCGTGAGTAGGACTTGCCTGATTGGGACGAATGGGCTGGGCCGGGCTTATACTGGGGGTTACTGGGGATTACTGGTACTCCGTCCACCGTGCTATGGTCCGGAATCTGAGCAAACGATGGCGTCGGTATAAGTCTTTCACTCTACCCTCATCCATTCACTGTCTTCCTCTCACCTCTCACCCTCTCTCAATTCACCCTGCAAGCATCTCGAGAACCCAGTCCAACTGTTTGGTCGTCTCTCCGTATCACCTCAATTCTTCCTCCCCTCTCTCTCACTGCTCTCTTTCCTCTACTCTTGTTAGTCCGGTCGACTCCCATCAATAGATGGCGATCTCGCTTATCCCCCTCCGCCGCCATTCTCACGCATACACCATTGCTCTCTCGCAACCCATTCGCAGACACAGTAGGAATTGAATTGAGAATCTCATTGCCATTGACCTACTTTCTGTTCTTGATATCTTCATCACCTTCAACACCATCATGGCAATCGAAGTCCTCCCTCTTACTAAAGCGGATATCCCCGCGGCCGTAGAATGCATCCAGAAAGCATTTGCCGATGATCCATTCTTCCGCTGGATATTCAACAAGAGATCTGGGGTAAGTATGTCTCCATCCGGAGAAGAGAGGGATTCGAGGCAGCGATAACTTACCCGGTCCCCCATCGCTGCCTCATTCCTTTTCCTCCGAATGATGTATGATAAGGATACATGTAGAGCCACGCCCATTTCCCATTCCTGCCCTCAAAACCCATCAATAACACGCGAAAAAAACCCCCCAGTTCAATCTCCACCGCAACGCCGCCTCGATGGCCGCCCACTTCCAATACGGCCTCTCCTGCCAAGCGCCCATCTACATCGCCAAAGCGACCTCCCCGACGAGTGTGAGTGCCACCAACGACGACAAGGCCGCCCTGCTCGCGAGCGAAACCGGCGACGACGACGACGACAACGACAGCGACATCGCGGGCGTGTGCTGGTGGTTCCCGCCGCAGCCGGCGGGCGAACCCGTGACGTGGACGGTGTGGGCGCAGGACTGGCTCCTCTCCTTCCGCCAGCTGCTGTTCAACATCCGCTTCGGCGGGCGCGGCGGGCTCAACGTCCGGCGCTACTGGCAGTGGAAGCAGCGCCAGGAGCGCACCCACGCCCGCATCTGGTCCGACCCCCGCGGCTACTACTTCTGCAACGTGCTGGCCGTCAACTCGGCCATGCGCGGCATGGGCGTTGGCCGGAAGCTGGTCGAGGCCGTCACCCAGAAGGCTGATCTGGAGGGCATGCCCTGCTACCTGGAGAGTTCCAAGGGGTTCCCCAATCTGGTCATCTATGAGAAGTTGGGGTTCGAGGTCGTCGAGGAGATTGATTGTCTCGATGGGAAGGATGCTTGCAAGGTATGTGCTTACTCGGCGTATGGTGTGGGTGAAGGCTAATTTGTGGGTAGCTGTATTGTATGATCCGTCAGCCGAAGAAGGCGGATTAAGTGTCTGCAAGGGTTGAATTTACCGTGCTGCGATTGTTTTCTTAGTTCGGGAGGATGACTCAACTTGAAGTTTCTTGCTAGCTAGCATTGCATTTGAGCAACCACCATCATAAATCAGACACCCTACACTTTCCATTACCCTCGTCTCCGTCCCCCTCCGCCCCCTCCTCCAGACCGCCTCGTAAAGCTTCAGCAGTCTTCCTCATCTTAACCTGGACCCCAAACTCCGCCAAATAGCCAATAGTCCGCGCCTTGAGCTGCCCCAGCCTTTTGTAGTCATCCAATCGCACATCCGCCACGCCCTGCTCAACATTGAACCGGAAATAGACCCCGGGACGGTACCTGTCGAACTGGCGCTCCAGCTCGTCCGCCACCGCCTCGCAACTCGTCGCCAGGTCCTTCTGCGCGCGGATCGTGTTGAGAGGCAGGGAGGGCGCCACCCATCGCTGCAGCCACCCGGCCTCCGTCACGGGGCTGATGGACTTCTTGCCCGTCCCGATGCTCACCACGCAGTCCACGATCCGCTCCGGCGGGAACACTCTCTTCGCTTCGCGCAGCATCACCCGAGTGGGGTTGTTCGCCCCGAGCGCGCCGTCCACGAACTCTGCTGCGTAGTTATTCCGGTTGATGGTCTTCCGCTGGAAGAAGATCGGTGCGGCGGAGGTGGCGCGCGCCGCTTCGCAGATGGTGATTCCTATCGGGAGGGGAAGGTCCGGTGAGTTGGCTGAGTTGAATGATGATGACGTTGATGATGACGACGATGCACTCTCGTCGTAAGAGCGGAAGAGGTACGGTGGGCCGGTGATGTCGGTGGTGTTCTTCGCACATACAAAACTATCCCTTGGCGTTAGCCGCCTCACTCTCGAGTAGCACCCCGAGACTAAGGACTTTGGACAGAACCAGAGTTACAACTTACACTTTACACCCACCACCGCGTTCCTCCAGCAACACTTCCGCCCCCAGCGCGATCCCCTCATCATCGCCACCACCTTCAGCCCGGGCCTCATCTCCATCCTTCCCATCTTGACAGACAGTAAAAGTAGGAGTATACCGCCCCACCAACTCCGCAACCGCAGCTTCAAGTCTCGTCGCCTTGAACCGCCCATCCTGCCACGGCCACTTCCGCGCCTCGGACCCGAAGATCACCTCCGACAGGGCCATGTACTCGTCGATGGCGTCTTGCACCGAGAGCCGCAGTCGGCCCAGGAGGATGGCGATCAGTCCGCCGGTACTGGTGCCCGCGATCATGTCGAAGATGTCGCAGGGTTTTGGGGTGGTGGGGAGGGCGGATTGGTGTTGCAGGTCGAGCATCAGTTGCTGGAGAATGTAGAGGGAGCTAAGGCCGCGGACGCCGCCGCCGTCTTTTTGTGGTTGGGATAGATGTTAGCTGAGGGGTTTGGGGGTGGAAGTTCGGGTGGGGTTGGGCGGGCTTACCGAGAGAGAGGAGGCGGAGGGGCTTGGTGGATTCTTCGTTGGACATTGGATTGTATGTACTTCTACATGTAAACATAATATATTTGAGGGCTATAATCATTTCTATCAAGTGCTGGTCGGAGATCATTCTTATACTTATATTAATGATAGAGAAGGGCTGGTGGGTCATGAGGCTGAAGTATAAGCGCTGAGCTTGGCGCTGGGGTGGGGTTGAGCTTGAGGTTATTCTTGTTGGGCCAATCAATTACATCAGGTGTAGCCTCCTATTGTAGTTTCATGGCGAGCGCTTCTCCACTCGATGAAGATGGATTGTTGTGGTTATTTTGGTCGTTGGGTCTGGTTGGCCACGACTAGGGCGTGAGCGCTGTCGCCCTAGGTACTCCGTTGGCTGCCAAGAAAATGTCTGTGAGTCCAGCTCTATTTGATTATATTCCAGAGGAAAGCTAGCCTCAATTAATCGAAACTTAAGGCGTTGAAACCTCAATAGAGCCCATGAGCAGATCTTGCCTGTCAACCAGTAAACAGCACGTGAACGGTCGAGCCCTGCGGATCGGACCGACAGCGGCATTGGAAGATGACCGCTGATAAGAATGGGTCGATGAGATGATAACGCATGAGTCAATATGAGCCATATGCTTTTAACCAGCCTGAGTATAGATGGGACTGCTTAGCGTAAGCTTACTGCTTTAGTTCCAAGGCTTGGCCAATGGTACGCACCTGACAGACGATGCAATATCGCAGCCAGACTAGGCTGGCTAGTCAATTGCTTCCATGTCAGCCAACGAGACTATGAGAGACGTACTGGATAATCACTGAATTTAGCCTCATCTGACGACGATAAATATCACACCTTGCCACTGTTCACTTCGATCTCTATCAGTATCTCGTTCTCAAACACAAACACAACGTCTCCATCATCGATACTTCATCAAGCACACGCACAACTTCTCCATCATTCCTTCGTCAAGTACATATTCGGAAATGAGCACCGCCAGCTACCTTCCCCCGGCGCTGAGCGCGGAGAGCATCACCGCATTAATCCTCTCCCTCTCTCTCCCCACCCCCATCAGCATCACCCCCCTCGAAGTAAGAGCCGCCTTCCACTCCATCTACCTCATCACCTTCGCCGCATCACCCCCCACAAATATCCCCGCCCGCCCCAACCCCGACGGCAGCACGACGCTCGTCCTCCGCGTCTCCGGGCGCCAACTGCCGCGCATCAAGACCCTCAACGAAGTAGGCGTCATGACCTGGGTCCGGACACACACCTCCATCCCCACGCCCGCCATCATCCACTACGACGCCACCGAGACCAACCCGATCGGCCACGAATTCACGCTCCTCGAACAAGCCCCCGGCGTCAGCCTCGACACGATCTACCCCAGTTTATCGGAGTCAACCAAGACCCAACTCGTCCGGCAGCTCGCCGCGTACCTGATCGAACTGCACACCCACCCATGGACAGACGGATACGTGGGGGGTCTTACCCTCTCTCCGTCCGGCGACGTCGCGCGGGGCCCGCCCATCGACGAAACCTACTGGCAGAAGCCCGACCTGGAGAAATACTGGTCTCCATCCATTGTCTCTGAAACAGAAACCGCGGACGGGACAATCAGTCTGGAGACCCTCAACCCCATCCCGCCCGCCGGATTCCCGGACTACGTGGCGTTCACCGTCGGATGTCTGGACCGGTACCTCCACGCCATCGTCATCCACCCCGCCCTCCAGCCCTACCGGGACCTGGTCCCGCGCATCCGCGCCTTCAGGGAAGCGGTGCAGCGGCCCGAGGGCGCGGCCCGGCTGAACGATGTCCCGTATGTGCTTGCGCACAAGGACCTCCACTGCGCGAATATCATGTGCGATCCGACGCGGCCGGGCTGTCCGATTACCGCGGTGCTGGATTGGGAGTTTAGCGGGGTGGTGGCGGCGCCGCGGTGGAATCCGGTGAGGGCGTTTCTGTGGAATGCGAGGGACGGGGAGGAGGATAAGGCGGAGCGGAATCGGTTGGAGGCCGTGTTTGAGGAGGTGTTGGGTCGGGAGATGGGGGCGGAGTGGGTGTTGGCGGAGATGAAGTGGCGGTGTCCGTTGCAGGAGGAGGTGCAGAGGGTCGTGAATCACTTGCGCGCGATTATCGAGGTTGTTCCCCGCGGGCAGGCCGGGGAGAGAGCTGAGCAGTGGAGGAGGGTTGTGGAGGAGGGGATAGCTTGCGTGGAAGGTGGGATGTTGAGCTAGGTTGGTGCGGTGGTTCTGCGTCGAGTGGTGAGTATACGCATACTTCCAGATCCTCCATATCATCCCCGCCCGGCTATCTACTTTACCCGTCCTGTACTATAAATCTTTCCCATCTACATCACCACACCACACCACATCACATACACCACCCAACAGCTTCGCACTTCAGCGCTATCCTCCTTACTCATCTATCTCACTTGCTTGCTATTGATGCCCCCGAAAATGATCACCCCCCAAACCTACCACATCTTCGGCCAAACCCTCACCACCAGCCTCTCCCCGACCCTCCACAACGCCGCCTTCGCCCACCACCGCCTCCCCCACCACTACACCATCCAAGAATGCCCCTCCCTCGCCGCCGTCCAACATCTTATTGATGCCCCCACCTTCGGCGGCGCCAGCGTCACCATGCCGCACAAGCTGACCGCCTTCCCGCTGTGCGACGAGGTCAGCAACGCCGCGCGACAGATCGGGGCGATCAACACCCTCATTGCGGAGACGCGGGGCGGACAACGCGTCCTCACCGGCGACAATACCGACTGGCGGGGTCTGTACGAGCTCGTGGAGGAGTTTTCAGCGAGCCGGGGCTATCCCAGCAGTCGCGAAGAAGTCCAAGCCGGAGGCCCAACCGCCGGACAGACAGGCCTCGTCCTCGGTGCCGGCGGTGCCGCCCGCGCCGCAGTCTACGCGCTCCTGCAGGCGAACTTCGCCCGGATTGTGATTGCGAACCGGACGGTCGAGAAGGCGGAGACGATTGTTCGGGATTTCGAGGGATTGGCGGGGCCGAATGGGTCGGACTGCGAGATCGTGGCTGTGAAGTATCCGGTTCCTGCGGTGGGAGAGGTGAAGCCTGAGGTCGTGATCGGGACGGTGCCGGGGGCTGTAGTCGCGGAGACGGAGGTGGAGGGGCTGTTCGCTGGATCAGAGGATGGGTTGGTGGTGGAGATGGCGTACAAGCCCCGGGTGACGGGGTTGATGCGCGCGGCGCGGCAGGCGGGGTGGCAGGTGCAGGATGGGTTGGAGGTGTTGTTGCGGCAGGGGTTCGTGCAGTATGCCCTGTGGACGGGGAGGAAGCCGCCTGTGGAGGTGATGCGGGGGAGTATTGCGGAGCGGGTATAGAGTAGTGCGTATCGAGATCAGTGCACACCTTCCCAGAGCAAATAGAAAATAGAAGCCAGAAACGTATTACTCTAAACCTGCACTGACTGTCCACACCAAAACAACCCTACAACCCTACAACGCTAACTCTGCCCGCAACAACTCCCACGCCCTCATCCCCCTCCGCGCATGCTCGCGCGGCACCGCAGGATCCGCCTCGGCCAAGGACCGTGAGAACAGCTCCATCGACACCCACCCCTCGAATTTCAGGTCGTTCAAAAACGCCCTGGCCACCTCCACCACCGGCAAATACCCGCCCTTCTCGTGCTCATACAGAAACAACCGCGCATTGCGACTCCAGCTCATGCGCGCCGGCTGGCCCTCCACATAGAACGGATGGCCCTCGCCCAGCGGCGCCGCCAACCGCTCCGCATCGACCACCTGCACATAAAACACCTTCCGTACATCGACCGTCCGCACCAGCCGTGCCAACGACTCCCTCAACAACCCATCCGCATCCCCCGCCACCCGGCCGGAGACCGCCGCCGGATCCGCCCACACCCGCCCCGCGATGTTGAAGGTATCCAAACAAGCCCCGAAATTCGGGCGGTTGACGCGCTGCACCACATCCCACAGCGTCTCCCAGGTGGACACATAAGTGCCCCACGCGAGGTTCTCGTACGCGAAGCGGATCACGGGGCGTTCCTGGCGGCCCAGCTCGGCGATTTCGCGCATGTCGGCGACGATGACGTCCCAATCGCCGGTCGTTTCGGTGGCCGGGAGGAGGAAGTTGGACGGGATCTGGATGAGGTCGGTGCCCAGGGTGCGGGCGAGTCGGAACCACGTGCGCAGCTTGGTGAGGCGCTGGGCGTGCGCGGCGCGGTCGACGAGCCCTTCGTAGAAGAGGAAGGGCTGGAGGCTGATGATTTGGAGGTCGAGGGTGTCGCAGAGCTGTTTGGTGGTCTGCGCCGCGGCGAGGAGGGCCGGTTCGTGGATTTCGGCGCCCGGGGCGCTGGGGCTGGGGCTGTGCTCGCGCGCGAGGTATTCGAGGTCCTCGTAGAAGAGCTCGACCCCTTTGAAGCCGGCGGCGGCGATTTGGGTGAGTTTTGCGGGGAGGGTGTGTACCCAGGCCCGGCCGACGGACATAGTGGCGATGGCGGGGGTGCAGGGCATGGTGGTGATGCGGATGGTGATGTTATGTTGATTGGGATGGTACTGGTGATGGAAATGGTAAGTTGGCGTGATTACTGCGGCCAATGTTATGCAGAAATGGTTGAATACTTGGAGACGAGACTATATACGTCGACGACTGCCTATCCCAGCCACCATCGGCTATATCCACAACCGATCGGTCTCTAAAAATTGATAGCCGGGCTCTCCTCCGCCGCCCGCCGCAACACCGCCCACGCCTCCTCCACCGGCAAACTCCTGCTCGCCTCCTCCCCGCACCACAGCCGGTACTGCTCCTGGATCTGATGGCCGATGATCTCCGTCCCCTCCACCGTCGTCCACCCGTGCCGTTCCGCCGCCTTCAGGAACCGTGTCCGCCGCGGCTTGAAGCACATGTCCAGCAGCACGCCTTTCTCGTTGCTTTGGCCGGGGGCAGCGAGGAACGCCTTCACAATCGCATGCACCTCGACTTCCTCGGACGTGGTCGGCTCCGCGTCCGGCACCGTGCCAACCACGTAGAACGGCCGCTCCGGCAGCGCAGCCACCTGCTTTACCTGCCTCACGTGCACGAGCGTCAGTCCCCCACCGTACACCCTCTGACACTCGTCGGCCAGCTCCTGCACCTCGCCCTCGTCCCGGTTGACGATGTAGATCGTGGAACAGCCCAGCTCCGCGTGCAGAGCATACACCGCCGCGCGAGAGGCGCCGCCGGCCCCGATGATCGCCGCAGGCTTGCCCCTCCCCGACGCGCTGGCGCCCACCAGGCACCCGAGCACCCCACGCCAATCGGTGTTGGTGCCGCGCAGGGCACCGTCCGCGGTGCGGTAGACGTTGTTGCACGCGCCGAGCTTCCCGGCAGGCTCGTCCAGCCCGTCCAGGTGCGCCATGATCGTCCGCTTGTAGGGCATGGTGACCACGGCGCCGCCGCTGAAGGTCGGCGCCCGGAATAGCGTCATCGCTTCCTCCACGGTGGCGCACTCTTGGGCCTGGAAGTGCCAGTCGGCGTGGCCGAGGGAACGAAAGATGTGGTTGTGCATGGGCGGCGCGATAGAGTGGGTCACGCCTATGCCCACAAGGTAGGAGAATTTGCTGGGTGCGGGTTGAGGAGGGTTCATTTTTGATGTGATGGAGATGATGACCGGAAATATAGAAGGTAAAGATTGATGGTAGTAATCTGGTTGGGGTTTTCGTTGGATGGTATGTATCGTTGAGTGGCAGGCTTAAATGGCTCTCGTCTCGGGGATGAGTATACCCGCACACGGGCAGGATCTCTCCCGATGGCTAGCGACGGCATGGATCTCCGAACCTTAAAACGTCTCCTGCACCCCGCGGCTTTCCCCGCACTTTCTTCATGCTGTACAAGCCCCAGAATTCATTGCATTGAGACACTTCTTGTAACACACACAATGCCTGACCTACACTCCCTCCCCGCCGGTTCGCGCCCTCAACACGCCATCCGCAACAACGGCCCCCGCGACCTCGCCCTGGAGCGATACATGCTCCGCGAACTCGCCGAGGGCTGGCCCTGCTACCGCGACGCCTGCGAGTGGGAGAACCTGCGCTCCATTTTTCACCCGGACGCCCACATCTACACGACGTGGACGGGGCTGACCCACCACCGGGCCTTCATCGAGGCCTCGCAGGCCGGCATGGACCGAGGCGCGTTCATCATGCACCGCATCCACGGCAGCACCACCGACATCGACCCCACGGCCACCCGCGCCGTCACCAAGATGAAGGCGACCATCACGCAGCGCTTCGCCGAGCTGCCCTGCCACGCCGGCGGCGTGTGCGAGGCCGACGCCGAGAGCGACTGCCGCTTTATCTTCTTCTGGCAGAAGGTGCAGGCCGACGACCCCGATCGCCCGGAACTAGGTGGCCAGTGGCGCGCGGTCTTTGTCCGGCACTGGTACGAGAAGGATAAACTGATTCCCGTGACGCCGGATCGCGTTCCGGTGCTGGATCACGAGCGGCTGCGCGCGTATCCGCCGGGTTATCGTCACCTGGCGTATCTGCAGGAGCAGACCATGGGAGTCACGGTGCTGCTCGATCTGCCGGGGCATCGCAGGGAAGGGGACAGTGTAAACGGACGGAAGCATGACTTGTTGTATTGGCAGGCCAAGGAGTGGCTGGATGGGAAGGAGATGAGTTGGGAGTGATGGTTTTGCACAGAGCTTGTGTCGTCTTTGTGATATGGCTCATGAGTTGTAAATATGAATATAGCGACACCTAGGAATCAATGTCCCCAAGTGTATGACTGCTCTCTGCCAGTCACTCTGCCAGTCATGTATCCTCAGGGATATACTGGAGCTGCTCGAGGAAGTCTGTGTCCATGTTGCCCGCATAGAAGCCCAAGTTTTCCGCGAATGTGGGTTCATGTCTACACAGGGTCATTAGTAGTTATTAGTAGATATAACGTGATGTCAACACAGGACACATACCTGCTGGCTGGAATCGACGTCATGATCTCCTCGAACAATGCATGAAAGTCTTCTGTTTCCTGTGTTTGCACTGGTTGGGTTGCCAACGCCCCAGAAACACTCCAAGCGGACGTCGGGATCTGGGGTATGACTCGTGCAACCACCATATCGCTACGTCCTACTTCTGAGCCTGGCACATGCCAGGCGGGGGTTTCGAGTGTAAGATCAAATGAGGTACTTGTTCCTGGATGTCGGAATAGTGGTACGTTAGAATCGCGGCGGCCGCCTGCATCTTCAAGCTTCAGCATGTGCACATGACGAGAAACTCGGTCCCTCAGACGTTCCGCTTCTTCACTTCCGAAACATTGGGATGAAGTCTCTAGAGACTTTCTGGCCTGGAATGTGAAGCAACGAAGCAGCGGAGTTGAGCTGACATTGCTAGTGATCTCCACGTAGTCATCGAGCAGATTGACCATCGTGCGCAAGTTCTGAGCTCTCTCCGAGACTGCGGAAGCATCCATCAGCTTGCACTGCTCGATCACGTGTAGAATGGCGAAAGCCGAAGTGAGATGAAGAATCAGTAGAGGGGGCGTAGCGTATTCCAAGCCCTTGTATGGGCGTTGCTCGGATATTTGCTTCTCCAAGCGTTGCAAGTCCACGAAGACCTCCTGTGCAGAGACGACGCCCGAGGTGCACAGCAACAGGCGATTGAGAATGCGCATGAACTTATGGATCATGTTGAATGTGCTTAGAGCACGAAGAGGGCTCTTCGAATTGAATCGCGTTTCTGAACCCTGGTCTCGTCGCGTAATGGTCCAAGTGTCCCACTCATCCACATCATCCTCTTCAACCTGCGCATAAGCCTGGTGTTCTGGACCGAGCAGGGATGGTGATTTGTGGACCAGAGCCGATATGATCCCGTCCAGAAAGGTACAGCCAACGAAAGCATGTTTGCACCGGTAAGTCCGCGCTGGCTCGGGCAAGATGGCTAGTAATCGAGTCGTGTGTCCGACTAGCACCCATGCGTGACCGAGATCTCCCAGTTCAAGATGTAGGAGGACGAGGATGAGGAGGGCTTGGATGTGGCTCAGTTCTGTCTTCTCGTAGCTGCTGATGAGTCGCGTTTGAATCGACTGATGTGTTTTCGAGCGAATCAGTCGGGTCGGGCAAGACGAAGAATTTATCATAGTAGATGTGTAGGCAATGATCGCCCAGAGCACGAGACGACACGCAGAGTCTCTGGGTGAGTCTGCATGGGTATGCATGGCGCGCAGGATGTCTCTGCGTTCGACTATCGGAAACCAGCAATGGGTGTGAAGGAAGTAGAAATCCACCAACTCAGGCGTGTTATCTGGAAATGGCAGATCCAGTGATACCGAGGTGTGTTGTGGTGGAGTGTCTTGCCGCTGTTGTTGTTCTCTCCCGCTGTCTCTGGGAACTTCCCTTTCCATCTCCATCTGCTCTCCTTCTTCTCCTTCAGCCACACAACCATCCACAAAATCCTCTCCCAGTCCATCATCTAAATCTATTTCCCCTGCATCATCTCCAGCCACGGCTTGAGTCAAGTGAAGAACCTCTTTGGCGAGCTTTGACCTCCGCCAACGGTCGGCCAACTCACTGCAAGCGAAACGCTTCCCCTCCCGAGCACCTCGGACGATGCACTGCAGCGTGCTCTCGCTGTTAGGGACCCGGTCGAGAACAATCCCGAGCGCGACCTCCAAGCTCCTCACATATCCCGACTGCAGTCCTCTCCGTCGACTGCTATTTTGATACGTGCAAGTCCGGTTTGCCGCCTGACAGATGGAGCACACGGGCTGCTCGCCGCCGCACTTGGACTTCCGACGCCGACATTGGTCACACGCACGGCCAATGCGCTTTCTCTTCGACAGTCTGGGATTTGGCATGACATAGAAACCTATAGACTGCAATGCATGGACTTGATAGACTGCGTTGTGCACGCAGACGTCTCTCGTCTGGTTCGAGACCCCGGGACGTCATGTGATCGGTTAGGACTTTAAGCGATGGCAAATTCCGGTAATTCCAACTTCACTTGCAGACAGGTTACGATCACGATATACCATCTGCTTGGCCAACTGCTAAGATTCAATGCCTTGGTATCTTCACGCACGCTCCTAGTCAATGATGGCACCGGGGATTTCTCCTTCATGCTCCCCGCCACATCCCGGGAGTGTGACCACCAGACGGTACAGTCCCGATGCCACCCTCATACTGGTCGGATTTGTCGGGGCGGGCAAGAAGACGCTGGGCATCATCGCCTCTGTCGCACTCCGCCGTCGCTTGATTGACTTTGATACCTTGTTCCGTCAAGAAACACAGCTTTCGCCTCAGGAGTACATCGCACAGCATGGGTCCACGCTTTATCGAGAACTAGAATTGCAGCTGACTCAACGACTCCTGGAACAACATCGTGTCGGCTGTGTGATTGTGGGTCTGGGATGGCTGGCCACGCGCCAACAGCAGGAGCTGTTGAGCACGTTTGCCCAGGAGCATCCTGTCTTGTATGTCAGAAGAGATCGGTCGGATCTGCAACGAACTATCAAGATCAATCAAGACAAGTTCCATCGTCTTTTTGCAGTTGGAAACGCATTTTTCGAGGCCTGCTCCAATTTTGATTTCTACAATCTGACCCAAAATACGACAGGTGGGGATGGCAGATCAGAGGCTGTTCACATGCGACTTAGAAAGGCCGGAAGAGTGTTTATAGCCTTCCTCGAACGCATCTACGGTCGAGCTACCTGCAGTGTGTACTCAGCCAACCCTTTCATCGAGCGTTATACACATGCTTTGCAGATTCCTGTTAGCTGGCTAGAGGAATCCAATCTCGACTATGCACAGCTGGACTGTGGGGCAGATGCTTTAACCATCTTAATCGACGTTTATCCCAGACACAGAACCACGGAGCTAGCTGAGAGCTTAGCAAAGCATATGGCTACTGTCAGAATGTATGCAAGGGTTCCGGTCTTTGTGGAGATTGCGGATGCACATCAATTTGAGCCTGTGGAGTATCACAAGTTCTTGAAACAGCTTCTTAGACTAGTACCGGATGCTCTCGCATGCTCTCTTAGCAGTTCTCCAGAACATCTGCGAACGATTATCGACACAAAGGGTCACGTCAAGGCAATTGCTACCTATCACATACCGGGCCCACTGTCCTTGCAGAGGTCAGTAGATCTTTCTTCGGGACTCAAGAAAGCTGAAGACATTGGCTTCGACGTTCTACGCCTCACCGGAGAGTCAAGAGTTGAAACTGATAATCTGGCTTGTATCGCACTACGTCAGAGTCTGGCCGACAAGGCTAAAATTCCGATAGTTGCCTACCACAAGGGAGATTTGGGCAGGGCGAGTGTTTGCTTGAACCCTGTTCTATCGCCAGTGGTACTCCCTCACATGCAAAGCGAGGGGATTCCGCTGCAGGCCGCCGAACAGGCTCTCACAGCTTGTTACTTGAGCCCTAGAAAGCTCTTCACGATATTTGGCCAAAACGTGGCGCAGAGCCTTTCTCCAGCAATGCATAATGCCGCCTATGCCGCCTGTGGACTGCCGCATCAGTATGGTAGCATGCAGTCTGGCGTCTTCGAGGAGGTTATTGATCTTCTCAACGATGCCAACCATGGTGGTGTCGCGGTCTCACTACCGTACAAAACCCAAATCCTTCCTTATTTGGACAAAATCGGCCGTGAGGCAAGAGATATTCACGCGGTCAATACCGTAATCTTGGAGCAGAGCATCTCGGAGACTGGACAGATCACCAGAAAGCTTAAAGGATACAATACAGACTACATCGGTATCATGGCCGGAATCGACAAGAACCTGTCACCAGCCAACGCCATTCGTGCCGGTACATCGGCCTTGATTATTGGAGCCGGCGGCATGGCCCGTGCTGCGATCTATGCTTGCTTGCAGCTGGGCGTGCAGCACATCTGCCTTTACAACAGGACCACCTCTAACGCAGAGAGGCTTGCGGAGTATTATCGTGACTGGGCTGCATCGTCGGAGTCCGCTGCTCGCCTTCGTATCGAGGTCCTGTGTTCAGCGAATGAGCCTTGGCCCCGACATCTACGACAGCCTACCATCATTGTGTCTTGCTTACCGGCTCTCGAGATTAATAGCCAATCGCCCGTGACTCTGCGGTTACCTGAGCAGTGGCTCGCGAGTAGCACGGGCGGAGTCTTTGTGGATGTGAGTTGTTCTTGCCTCCTTGTAAATGCAAACTAATGCAGAGCAGGTTGCGTACGGGAAACACCAAACGGTGCTACGGGCATCGATGAAGGACAGGGCCTCGAAAGGATGGGTCGTCGTCGATGGCTTGGTGGTTCTGCTGGAACAGGGCGTCGCTCAGTATGAGCTTTTCACCCAACGGCCGGCGCCGGTACATGTCATGAGGCGCACGATACAACGACAGTCGCAAGGGTTCTGTTCAAATTCGCCCAGTGTTTCGATTTGAGTCTTCTTAGCATACATAAATTTCTAATGATGATACAATGATCCCGGACGTTCCGCCACAGCCTGTTCGGCTTGTATATACACTTCCATGACGATACAACGATCCCTGGCTTTCCGCAGCCTTGCACGACAGACGCGCTATGCATCCAATACAGCCCTCCAATTACACCAACTACTCCGCCGCAATAGCATCCACCTCGATCTCGACCAGCATGTTGGGGTCGATGAATCCGTTGTGCACCACAATCATGGTCGCGGCCGCACCAATCGGAGTGTCGCTCCCGCTAGCATTCTCCTTGCCCAGGACCTCCTTGAACCCCTCTCCAACAGCCTGACAGTCCTCATGCCGACTGACGAACATCTTCACGCGCACGATGTCTTCGGGCCCGCGTCCGCCCATGGCCTTGACGGCTTTGATGCATTCTTCCAGCGCCACGCGGGTTTGTTGCTTTGCGTCGCCCGGGAAGAGAATCTGCGGGATGCTTTGGGTGGGGTCGACGGCGGTTGTGCCGGAGACGAAGATGTGTTGGCCGTGGCGGACGGCACGGTAGTAGCCGATGAGGGCCTCGAAGGGGGAGGTTGTGGCGTAGCACTGCTTCGACATGGTGTGTATGGTTTGGTCGAGAGATGAGGTGAGGGTTGGGTGGGGAGTGGGGGGTGGGGAGGAGGGAGGGACGGTGGGTTGGCGAGAGAAAGAAGTAGACAGATCTTGCAACAGTATCTTGAACGTATCTAAGCAGCGAGAATGAATTATAAGTTTGCTCTCTCTCCAAGATATCTATATAACGTATGACTCACTCAAGTAAGCACTGGCCCTACGCCTCTTGGCGGGACAACCGCCAAGGCCCCGGGGGGGTGGCAGAACACACCCCCCGCCCCACCCATGCCCTCAAACACGAGGTCAACAAGCCTATATACAACCTCGAACCCAACCTCCACCCCCACTACCTTTTACACCGTCAATTCTTCACCTCCGCCCCCACTCCTCCAAGTGGCTCCCCCCTCTCACGCATCATCACCACCCACCGCTGCCGCTCCTCGCGCCCGCCCAGCGCCGCGAAATCCAGCTCCAACGCCTCGAGATCCCGCCACCCATACTTCCGGTAAATGGGGTACCCTTCCGCCGTGGCCTCGAGGTACACGCGGGCGTTGCGCGCGTCCGCCTGCGCCAACCCCCACCGCAGCAGGGCCGACGCCACGCCTTGGCCTTGCGCTTCGGGGAGCGTGGCGAGGAATTCGAGGACTGCCCCAACCACCGTTCGTTAGTTTAGGGAGGATATCGCCCAGCGGTATCCCGGCGTACCGTCAAAGGGAAGGGGGGGGGGGGAAGGGTGTGGGGGGAAGAGGGAAAGCGAACGCACCAAAATCCCCCTCCCGCAGATACTTCTCCTTCAACCGGTCCAATTCCCCCCAGAAGCGGCGGTGGACGGCTAGATTAATGCCCGGGGGGAGGGCGGCGTCTCCGTCCCGGCGGAAGGTGGTGACGAGGTGTGCGTGCTCGGGGGATAAGTCCCCTATACTTGGGGGGGCGAAAGGCCCCGGCCCCGGCACGGTCCAGCGCGCGTAGCCGACGACCTCGCTGGTGGCCGGGTCCTCGGCGACGAGGACGTGCGATTCCCCGTCGACGAGCTTGGTGAGCGCGCGGGCGAGTTTGAGCGGGTAGGTGGCGGTGCGGTCGAGGTTGGGGAAGAGGTTGCGCCAGAAGGGGGTCGGTTCGAAGGCGGTGATGTTGATGTGCGCGAGGTGCGGGGCGTCCTGGGGGATGGCGGGGCGGATTGTGTATCTGGGTTGCATTTTGGGGGTCTTCTGGATGGTTGTCGTTATTGTTGTTGTTTTGAGAAAGAGTGCAGAGTAGTAGAGAGGCACAGTCTTATACTAAAGAGTCTACGTGCATACAATGGTGTATGGGGGTGAGTAATAAGCGTGGAATCGACTTGCTAAGGCGTGGGTTGGAGCCAGAACAGTTCCCTAAATTGAGTCATAACTGGTAGGAGCACAGTGATTGGATAGAGGTTGACACTTGGATGGATGGGGACTAGGCGTGTGGGGATGGTCTTGTCCGTGAATACATAGTCGAGTCAGACAACAGTGAACTACACCACTACTGCGATAAGATCTAAGAAAAAAAATGAAACCTGTTGAAGTCTAACGAATGGAAAACAGTAGGAATAAAATACATCAGAACAACCGGGATGCCCCTCCCTTTGTACTAAATGAGTGAGTGGTATCGAGTATGTGATACAACGATGACAGAACTTTCGGTGAACATATTCAGTGGGAAGCGTGAAATAGAGACAGTTTTAAAAGAATGGCGTGGCTGACCCTACAGGATCAAAGCCAGGAGAGCCACAAGACCAGACAAGACCGAAAAGACGCCAGCGTAAGGTGCGGCCTGAGGTGCTCCAGCCCCGGTGAACAGAAGGCCGCTTGATGAGGCAGACGGCGCAGCCGGGGGTAGGTTGTAGCGGAGAGTGGGTTGGTAGGCGTCGACGCCCGTCGAGTGGGGGCCAGCAACGCTCGTAACCGCCGTCGGAACAGCGTGCGACGAGGGAGTGGTGGCAGACGACACTGGCACGTACACGGGAATCACGTGGAAAGTCGAATCTTGCTGAATCGTGATGCTGGACGCGACCTTGTCCATGACAACCGGCTCCGTGGGGGCAGGGGCGGCAGTCGTCATCGCACTCTGCACGACGTCGGTGGCGGATGGCTCAGAGCCAGGAACGTGATGAGCTTCATCAAGGTTGGGACTAAAGGGGCTGGTTGGGGATGCGACCTCTTGAGTGGGGTTAGACTGCGCCGTAGGCTTGGTAGGCTCACTTGGGCCCGGTGCGGACTGAGTAGGTGCAGGAGCTTCAGTGGCCACAGCGTCAACCTTAGGGACAACTGTGGGCTCGTCGGGCAAAGTGTGTGTCAGCGTGCGAACGATCTCCTGAACAGTGGGTGCGCACGACGAAGATGACGTGGGCTCGGACTGCTTAGGAGTTTCGTCCACATGGGGCTCTGCCTTGGGTTCCTCCGGCTTGGGCTCCTCATGCTGCGGCTCCGGGGCCGGGACAGGGGTGTCATGCTTAGGCTCTGG